>NW_009716357.1:0-7269 GCF_000703405.1 Apaloderma vittatum
AGGGAAGGGGTGGAGTCACCGTCCCTGGGGGCATTTAAGGAGAGGCTGAATGTGGCACTTGGTGCCCTGGTCTGGTCGATGTGTGTCTGAGTCATAGGTTGGACTTGATGATCTCAGAGGTCTTTTACAGCCTCAACAATTCTATCATCCTCTGATTCAGTGATTCTGTACAGAGGCAAGAAACAACAACAAAAAGAAGAGCTCACTTCCAACTCTCGCTTTCCCATCTCCTAGCACTCTCTTCCACAGGGACCAGCATATACGTTGTTCTACCAGAACCTCACTTATTGAAAACCTTAAAATTTCTGTGGCATTCAGGCAAATTACACTATTTTAAGGAATGATTCAATAACTAAATTATTTTGTGCCCTTCTCACGTAACTGAATATTATTAGGACAAAGATGACTTTTTGAAAACGCTAAATATTGCATAGCACAACAGAGGACTTCTACAGCATCCCAACTTTGTGTGTTTCATTTAGTCATTGATCAGTGAACACTTCCATTCTCTGCAGCTGCATTGAGTTCACCTGTTTCAACCATTAGGAAGATAATCCTGAGGACAATTATTATAATTCACTGTTATCCTGGTTCATGCCAACCGTCCAGGCCAACAAAAAAGAACCACGTGGTCACTCACTCACTCCTCCCTCCACCTCCATCTCCATAGGGATGTGGAGGAAGAAAATTCAGCTAAAAGGCTCAAGGGTTTAAATTTAGGACAGGGAGGATAGTAATCCAATATTTAGGATGTTGGGTAAAAAAAACCAGAGCAGACTTGGGGAGAAAACATAAATTTAATTTACCAACACTATTTACAGAGTAAGATAGTGAGAGGAATACATAAATAAATACAACTCAGTCTTAAATACACTCCCCTCACCCCATCTACCTATCTCCTCCTCCCCCATTGGTGCAATGGGGTGCAAGAGCTGGGGAGTGAGATCCGTCGGACATTACTCATTTTCCATGGCAGTTCCTCTTTCTTGAGAAAGAGGGCTTCTTGCAGTGTCCCCTTCATTCCACATGGCAAACCTCTTCCTCCTCGTGAGTCCATCCCAACCAGGGTTACAGGCCACTTTGGGCACACCTGCTCCTGCACAGACCCTCCTCCCTCTGACATCGAATTTTTCATGTACCACTGAATCCTGGATGTTCTTACCACTGTTGATCACCTCAACTTGCAGGCAATCATCTTTCTGCCATGTCACTCTATGGAGCTTCAGGAAAACATTCTGCTCTGGCCTCTCTCTCCCCCATTTTTTTCCTCACCAAGCATGTTCCTTTGTTTTCTTCTCGCCTCCCTCTCCTCCAGCAGAAAAACTCACCAACATAAAAGACAGGACAGATTAAGATAAGCTGAGAAAAAGAAAAAATAAGGCTGCCTTTTAAATACTACAATCACATAGGCATTGATTGACCCAGTCCTAGCCAGAGGTGCGTCCGACTTCTACTTGAGGCTGAGGAAGGCTCCTGAAGTTTTGCAGGAGCTATCCCACACCTCTCCCTGCACTTCCAAAAACTCCACTAGACTCAAAACCATGAAAACTGTGATATATCTGTCTTCATTCACTTCTGAACAACAGCTCTGGATAGCATGAGCTACTCCATCCATCTCAGTACCTATGACTGCATTTAGAATACAGCTATTTTAACTACCAGTATAGTTATCTGTTCCACTGCTACAAATCCTTCCTCCAGTCTCTTCCTGAATTAAAAAACCCCAAAAAACGCAGCTGCCTTTATCAAGCTGGCAAATCCTTTGAATTGTGATAATACAAAGGCTGATGTGTGTTCATGATTCATTTTCCACCAATGTTAACAGAAGAGAGATTATCTTTCTAAAAAAGAATAGAAACTGTAACGTAAATTCTTGATCAAAATAGTTGGATAATCCAAGAAGATATCAACCTACCTTCAGATTTCCAATAAAGCAAAGGGGCAAATTAAATTAACCATAGTATAATTTTGTATTATATATTATTTTTTTTTGTCACCAAGGAACCTAAATAATATTGGAGTCTGGTTTTGCTACGTGGAACATAAACAATATTGGAGTCTCGTTTTGCTAGTTATTCACACATAAAAAAGCTAAAGCAACAGATCTCCGAAGAGCTTTGCTTGTCTAGAAACATGAATAGCACGAAGTGACAGTTTCTGTTCTGTCAGAGTCTAGTATTGAAAAAAGAAACTAGGTTATTGCTAAATATGATTTTTGAGAGCGGAAGATAAAGGGGTCTGGGAGAGAATGAAATACCTTTTGCTGCTGTGGGATAAATCACATTTGTTTGGTTTGTTTCTGCTGTGTTAACAAGACTGGTACAGTGTCTGAGGCTTTTTATGAAGAAGACATAAATGTTCCTAGAAGAGTTAATCCCCACACAGTGAAAAAAAAAAAAAATTAAATTTCTGTCGTTTCTCTGTTAGCATGCCACTATTGCTCCTTTGTGTTGCAGCACACAAAGTAGCCATTGATCACTGAACTTCCCAAATGAGATTCACTGTAGTAACCATTCAGTGTAACAAGTAGCTTCAGCTGCAGATACAGACTTTGCTCTCCTTTTCCTTTCTCTCAAAAGTATTATTAGTCTATTTCATATGACTTTCTTTTATTGCCCAAAAATGAATGTCCAATCAGATGTTTATCTAACATTGTATTTTTCACAGCCACTCAATTTTCACAAGTTTTTCTTAAAAAAACCCAAACATGTCTGTAAATATAAATATAAAAGTAATTTAAGGAAAAGTAAAACCCCCTTCTATGATCTAATACTGTCTTCCGAAGTATTAGTGAGTTTCAAAATTATATATTTATGCCTGTATATGTTTAAGTGTATTTATTTAAAATAATAATGGAATGAGATGCAATTGGCAAAATAAAGCTAGGAGTAAGTACACTGAGGGACTTTCTTATCTGGCCTACTTTTTCCAGAGAGTGAAGGTACTGTTTCAACATTAAAAACAAAAAGCAAAAATAAAAGGAAGAACCAGAGAACTATAGGCCACTCAGTCTCACCTCTGCACCTGGCAAGATCATGGAGTGGATGTGGAGACTGTGCTAGGGCACGTGGAAAATCAGGACATGATTTGTGACAACCAGCATGACTTGACTAAGGGAAAAGTGTGCCTGACAAATTTGCTGGTCTTCTCTGGTGGGGTTACAGTGTTGCTGGATAAGGCAAAATCAGCTGATGACATCTACCTAGACTTGCGCCAAGCATTTGACACTGTCCCATGACATCTTTCTTTCAAAATTAGAGACATGGATTTGATGGATTGACCATTTGGTGGTTAAGGAACTTGCTGGATTTCTGCAGTCAAGGAATTGCAGTCAATGGCTCAATGTCCAATTGGAGACCTGTGATGAGTGGAGTTCTTCAGGACTCAGTACTGGGACCAGTGCTGTTTAACATCTTTGTCAGCGACATGGACGTTGTGATCAAGTGCACACTCAGCAAGTTTGCCGATGACACCAACCTGTGTGGAGCGGTGGACATGCTGGAGGGAAAAGATGCTATCCAGAGGAACCTGAACAGACTGGAAAGATATAATCCTCTTGAAGCCCAACAAGGCCAAGTGCAAGGTCCTGCATCTGAGCAAGGGCAATCCCAAGAACAAATTTAGGCTGGTTGGTGAGTGAATTGCGATCATGCCTGCAGAGAAGTACGTGGGAATGTTGGTAGATGAAAAACTGAATACAAGACATCAATGTGTGCTCGGAGCCCAGAAAGCCAATCACCCCATGGTTGCACCATGCTATTCTAACCCTCTTTCCTTGTACTCATCTAAAATAGTTTCTGTTGTCATCATATTCACTGACTTTGACAATGTTTAATGCCTGAGTGGTAAAATGATGATTTTAGAGAGAAAGTATATGACCTTTGCCACTACACAGGGTAAAATAAAACCACTGTTCTTTTATTTTGTCATTGCTTGGGAAATATCAAAATTTCCTAAGGCCTATTTGTTTATCATGATTTGACAGATAGATATGTCATACAGATTGTTGTTTGTCTGATTCCTCTGTCTTTATCCAAAAAGACAAAATCTTTTCACAGATCCAATCAACTTCTCAGAGCATTGTCCCATGAACACAGGAATGTTCTTATTGCTCCTGTACTTCAAACCTAAATTTCACTGTTAAGTCTGTATATTGTTGTTTCACATTTTCATTTTATTATGACCTTTTTCAGTTTATACTTCCTTTTATGGTCTTTCAGAACAATTTTTCCTTTTGTGTAGCCCATATGTATAATGACATAGTGTAAATTGCTTTTAATGGGCTTTCCTCAGACTTGCACCTGAATGCAGAAATTAACTGCAGAATGACCACAATTTCTATTTTTACTTACAAAGTACCGTATCTTTTGTAAGCCTAGGTAGACTTATGCATTTTCTGCCTTATTCATCTTATTTATTAGATGCCGTCATATATACAGAATACAGAGCTTTCAGAGCGGGATTGTTTTTCCGAGTTATGAAGCACCAGAGACCTCTCTTGGTGGACATTACCTGAAGTTGTGAAGTTGCAGCTCTTAAAAGAAACACATAGTCAAATTTCACAGCCAAATTCTGAAGGAATGCAAGTTTGTGTTGATTTTCTTCTTTTGGCATGCATTTTGTGCATACAACTTTTTACCAGTGTCCTGGTTTGAGAGCACCAGGATAAAAGACCTCTGGAGCTCCTAGCACTGGTGGCAATCACAACATGGGAGGACAGTCATCTGAGCCCAGGAGGAGGAGAGAATGGTTTAGGTGACCCAGATGGAATAATCATGGTATTCCTTCCCATGGTGCTCAGTGTATAAGGGCCCCTTAGAAGAATTCTGCGTCCTTTGTGCCTTCCTGTGTACTGGAAGGTTTGCCACCGGTTTCTTGCCAGCTGTCCCTGAGCTGCTGATGTTCCTGCCTCCAGTTTCCACTGTGCAGAGGAGCACCGTTCAGTGGAAACAGGTTGGCTTCCCCTGACTGTCTGGGTAGAAGTGGCACAGATCCTTTTTGTTTCTTTTGTTCTCTCGTTGAGACTCTGTGCTTGGATGCTCCCATATGCAGCCGAGTACAGTCTTGGACCTTCTTTTTCTGCTTGGGACCTAACTGTTGTCTGGCAGGCATGCGTCCTGTATTAACATATTCTTTACTACTTTTGAACATATTTGCATCCTTGTATATATATCTGTATAGAGTTTGATATCTTCATTGTTACTGTCAGTATTACTATTCTTTTTTAAATTAAACTGCTCCAGGGTGTTTGGTTTTTTTTCAACCTTAAAGTCTCTCTGCATAGTTCTCTTGTAATCCTACTCTGGGAGGGTGGTGGGAGGATCACATAGAGCACCTATCAAAGTTTGGTGGCTGGCCCAGTGTTAAACCTCGACAGCTTTATTGGTGCCCAATGTGGGGCAAATGAATGAATTTCATATTTCATTACTTTATAAAGTCTAATTTAATATTTCCATGTTTAATTTTTTTAAAGGTTGAAAAAAACGAAACAAAACCCAAAACGCTCAACAGTTATTAATGTGGTTCTAAGTGTAATTTTATACTATAATCTTAGAGACTTTGGCTTATGATCGATTGTCATGTTTCTTCTTGATCTGTCATGTATGTAATCATGTTATCTGGGCCTTCTCAGAGTGGATTTATGGTTTTTTTGGTGAGGAGGTTGGACAAAGGCCACTGGTTTTCTGACATGTTTAACACCACTCATCTATTCTGGAAACAGTTGGATAATGGTTTTATCTGGCCAACTTGGACAGTAGTTGCTAAGTCTTATTGCTAATTATTCTTTACATTTTCTTATGCAAAATTATACTTTGCTTCTTCTCACCAAACTGGCTCCATCAGGGTTAAAGAGTTCTGGAAATTGTTGTTCCTGTTTTAATTTGCTACCCTTATTGATTATCACTGCTGTGCCACAGAGGTGATTTAGTAGTAGTACACATAGGTGCAAGATTAAGTGCAGTATGACATGCAATGCCACTACTCCAAGTCTTACAACAACCAGTAACACTATCCCTCTACCTACTGTGATATGGATCACTACTGCACCAACCTCTATAACAGGCCATGGTGACAGGCCTCCACCTGTACCAGCACTGGTTGCTCCTGTAATCAAAAGAAAGCAAACTTGGCCTCCTCATAGACCACAAGACCAAGTGCAAGGTCCTCCATCTGGGTTGGGGCAATCCCAAGCACTTATATAGTAGGTCAGGGACCTACTCCTCCACGCTGACATCCATAAATCTATGGGGCCAGATGGGATTCATTCTAGAGTGCTGAGACAACTGACGGGGTGCTCACCAGGCCGCTCTCCTTCATTTATCAGCAGTCCTGGCTGACTGGAGAGATCCTAGCTGACTGGAAAACAGTAAATATAACACCCATCTATAAGAAGGGAAAGAAGGATGATTCAGGAAATTACGAGCCTGTCAATTTGAGTTCAGACCCAGCAAAGCTGATGGAGCAGATCATCTTGAGTTCCATCATGCAGCACATGCAGGACAACCAAGTGATCAGACTCAGTCAGCACATGGGTTTGTGAAGGGCAGGTCCTGTTTAACAAACCTGATCCCCTTCTATGACTGGGTGACCCGTTTGCTGGATGAAAGCAAGGCTGTGGAAGTTGTCTGCCTTGACTTTAGTAAGGCATTCGACACAGTTGCCCACAGCATTCTCCTGGAGAACTTACCCGCTCTTGGCTTAGATGGACATACGCTACTCTGGGTAAAAAACTATTTAGATGTCTGAGTCCAAAGAGTTGTGGTCAACAGAGTTAAATTCAGTTGTCAGCTGGTCACGAGTGGTGTCCCCCAGGGCTCAGTACTGGGGCTGCTCCTATTTAACATCATCATCAGTGATTTGGATGAGGGGATGGAGTGCACCCTCAGTAAGATTGCAGATGACACCAAGCTGGGTGGTAGATCTGCTGGATGGCAGGGAGGCTCTGCAGAGGGATCTGGTCCTGCAGTTTGGTCACAACAACCCCCAGCAACGCTACATGCTTGGGGACGAGTGGCTGGAGAGCTGCCAGACAGAGGGACCTGGGGGTGTTAGTGGGCAGCAGCTGAACGTGAGCCAGCAGTGTGCCCAGAGGGACAAGGAGGCCAACGGCATCCTGGCCTGGGTCAGCAATGGTGATGTCAGCACGAGCAGGGAGGTGATCGTGCCCCTGTACTCGGCTTTGGTGAGGCCGAACCTGGAGTGCAGTGTCCAGTTTTGGGCCTCTTGTTACAGGAGGGACACTGAGGTGCTGGAGAGGGGAGAGCGGGG
>NW_009716357.1:7564-24570 GCF_000703405.1 Apaloderma vittatum
GAAGCGTTTAAGAGATGACTAGATGTTGCACTGGGGGACATAGTTTAGTATGTTGACAGGGCTGGGACAAAGACTGGACTTTATGATCTTCAAGGTTTCTTCCAGCTGAAGGTATTCTATGATTCTATGATTCTACCATGAGGGTGGTGAAACCCTGGCACAAGTTGCCCAGAGAAGGGGTGGAAGCTCCATCCCCGGAATTTTTTAAGGCCAGGCTGGTGTTGACAGGGCTGGGACAAAGACTGGACTTTATGATCTTCAAGGTTTCTTCCAGCTGAAGGTATTCTATGATTCTATGATTCTACCATGAGGGTGGTGAAACCCTGGCACAAGTTGCCCAGAGAAGGGGTGGAAGCTCCATCCCCGGAATTTTTTAAGGCCAGGCTGGATGGGTCTCTGGGCAACATGGTCCAGTGGGGGATGTCCCTGCCCATGGCAGGGGGGGTGGAACTGGATGATCTTTAAAGTCTCTTCCTACCCTGACAATTCTATGATTCTATGATTCTATACCAAAGCCATAGAAAAGACAGATCACCCACAAGAGAGCTCTAATGAAGATGAGAGACCAGGTTCTTCTATTTTCATAAAAACTCAAGCAGAGAGTCCTTCCAGAATAATCCTTCCTTCACTGGAGAAAGAGGAGTCTGAGCAAGCAGTAACTACTCAACCGTTTTCTCTGAAATACAGAATACAAAAAAGGACTTTGCCCGGCATGAAAGCGAGACACTTATCACCAGGTTGATTCATTGTTCGGACAGTGGAGCTGACGCTTGTGTTAAGCTACAGAGAAACCAGATATCTGGGAAGTCTGGCCAGAGATGAGGCAATCAACAAGGCTACTGGGAGAAACTAAACACTCTTAACCTGTGGAAGCAGCTCCTGGCACCTGTGAAAGGCAGATATCCCTTTAAAGAGGACATCAAATCTTGCCTGAGCAAGTGGACCACCATGGAAAAAGGTATCAAATACCTACAAGAGCTGTCTGTGCAAGTGACTTATAGTGCCTAGTGAGCAAATGCTGACCCCAACGAGGTGCCCTGCAAATTATTGCAGAAGTGCCCTACACTTTGTGAAGAGTGCACCATAGCTGTACTCCCACACACTGAAGGCGCAATATTTTTATCTGAGAGTTACCTAAAGACTTCACTGGTTTGCAGAAATACTAGATAGCTGTAAACTTTTCTCTAAAACCAAGAAAACTGCTGTAAGAGACATATGTTATGAATTACACAACTCATTAGAGAAACAGGGTTTCATAGATGGAGATGTCAGCTAAACTGTTATCAAAAATAACAAGGGACAAAAAAGCACTGACCCTGCTCCTTTGATTTTGTACTCTGCCTGAAGTGCTATTTTCACAGCCCTTCCACTCTTGTTTAAGGAAGCATTTATAGAAAATAATTAATTAGATGATTGCACTCCAGCATGTCTGGGTGTGGAACTGTTATGAATACAATACAAGTTACTAGAAATTAGATGTCTAACTTTCAGTGAACACTGGTACTGGATTCTATCCATTGTCTTACTTAGCCTTGTTTCTATGTTTCAATTAGCAGTTTTTATCAATCCCTGTAATTGACATGAGATTATTTCCATCTTCTAACAGGATAAATGATCCCATGCAGGAAAGGAAGAGGACATGATGAAACATTATGAAGAACGAATAGTTACATGAACTGTATGTTGCTGCTCCATAGATACTCTTCCTTCCTGACAAAATTAAAAAACAAACACACAAAATAACCAAACCAAAACCCCATAAAATTTCTCAATAAAACAAATCATCTTCAGTTAGATTTTAGTGCTATGACAATCATTATTGTTAGAACTTGCAGTCCACCATCACAATTTAATTACATTTCTTTGGTCTTCCAAATTACCTGTATTAAGTTCATAATAATTGCCATGTCATGATTAATGACACAAAAAAAAAAAGATAACTAGTAATGATAAATGTATACACAGCATCATGAAGTGTCCTTTTAAGCTTTATTTTGAAAGAGTTTGTGTAAGATCTTCTTTAGCTGCATCATCTCATAATGATTTAAACATTAATAATTAAATTCCAATTTCCACAATAAAGTTTGAAAACATATTTATCCTTCAAATTTCTTAAAACTTTAGGAAATATGTAATGACTTTACATTAATAAAGAGATTTTGCATCATTATAGTTTTCAGTTCTGCACTAGGACAATGTTCATGAACATTCAGTTTATGAATGTAGAAATGACAAAAATTAATTATTACATTCAGACATTTGTTTTGTGCATCTCACTATATATATCACAAGGATTAACTTCTACTAATTGACAGAAGCAGAGCAGGGAGACTCCCAGGTTCCTTGGATGCAGAAGGATGTATTGAGCATGGTAGGACTAAGAGAAATATTTTGAAAACTGTAGGATTTCAGAATACTTTTTGGTGAACTCCTGATGGCCAGTTGTGAGTGACTAGGCATCATGAAGACACACTAGCAGAAGAAGAGAACTTAAGAGATATATTGGTCTTATATTCATCTTTCATTTTACCTTTCATTAAAAAACCCAACAAACAAACAAACAAATAAACAAAATCATTAATGACTCCTGTAGAAGCTCTTCATTTTTCAAAATAGTTTGAGCATACAGACCTTTCTGTGAAGCCTGCCACATACACAGTTTTCCTTCAAAAATACCACCATCTCATTACCTTCATTACAAGAAGAAAAAACTGAAGAAGAGAGCTCATGAGACAGACTGATCCTTATTTCTCAAAAAATACCATTAAAAGGTGCAGATCATAGAATCACTTAGGCTAGAAAAGGCCTTTAAGATTACTGAGTCCAACTGTTAACATCCCTATGCCACAACTAAAACATTTCCCTGTGCATCACATCTACACCTCTTTTAAATACCTCCACCACTTCCCTGGGCAGCCTGTTCCAAGGCTTAACAACCCTTTTAGTGAAGAATTTTTTTCTAATATTTGATCTAAACCTCCTCTGGTTCAACTTGAGTCCATTTCTTCTCATCCTATCCCCTGCTACAAAGAGAAGAGATCAATCACCACCTCACCACAACCTCCCTGCCGTTAGTTGTAGAGAAAAATAAGGTCTCACTTTAGCCTCCTTTTCTCCAGGCTAAACAAAGGCAGTTCCCTCAGTCACTCCCCAGAAGACTTGTGCTCAGAACCCTTCACCAGCTTCTTTGCCCTTCTTCGGACACACTCCAACACCTCAATGTCTCTCTTGCAATGAGGGGCCTAAGACTGAACACAGGATTTGAGGTGTGGCCTCACCAGCACTGAGTACAGGGGAGTGATCACTTCCTTTTTCCTGCTGGCCACACCATTGCTGATACAGACCAGGATGCCGTTAGTCTTCTTGGCCACTTGGACACGCTGATGGCCCATGCTCAATTGGATGTCAACCAGCACACCCAGGTCCTTTCTGCTAGGCACGTTCCCAGCCACTCGTCCCCAGCCCTGAAGAGTTGCATTGGGTTGCTCTGACCCAAGCACAGGACTCAGCATTTGAGCTTGTGGAAGCTCATACAATTGGCCTCGGACCACCAATCAAGACCGTTCAGATCCCTTTGTAGACCCTTCCTATCCTCAAGCATAACATCACTTCTGGCCATACTAAAGTCTAGAACTGAAGAATGCAGTAAGTTATGTGTAAATGAAGAAAGCACTTAGGACTGCTGCACAGAGGTGATTGCACTGGCTGTAAGATTTTGGGAATATAAAGAATGAATAAAAACTAAAAATTAATAACAAACGCTTTAATCCTGGATAAAATACAGGTATCTTTGCATCACCACGAACTTTCTTGTTTTGCTGCTTTGTGTTTTTCAATGTCATCTCAATCAACATCCACAGAGCAAACGATGTCTGCCCTTCACAGTACTTTCTGTTTTTTCATCTTTTGGAAATATTGACATTAGAATACCATCATAAAATGAGGATATATTAAACTTTCTCTGTTCTTTTCCTGTAATTCAGAAGAAAGTGTATTCCTCTGAAGTCAATTCCTGAATTATAACTTCAAGATAACCATTAGATTTCTCACACTCATATATTTACACATTAAAGTTGCCCAAATAAAGTTTGATTTCTTTCCAAAGGATTAGAATACATTACAAAGCAATGCACATGCAACTTTTGAATCAGTTTGATAACACTAGGACTGCTGAAAAAGTAATTTCAGAATTATCATGCCAGTAACAATATCGTGTAAATATGTCTTGTATTTCCGGTCACGCCATAATTCAAGATGACAATTCTGGCTCTAATGGCTTCATCAGCTGTTCTAGGAATCACGTATGAGTTTATTTGTATCGATCTACTGATTTCAGAGCAAAATCCTGTGATGTTATTCAACTCTTTCAGGTAGTTTGGGAAGATTACTGCTGAATTCAGGCCATTTAATTATTGAATTAGTCATCCCATACATCATGTATTTCTGTGTTCAGGTGATTCATTTCTATTAAAACAATAAGTTTTTATGAGCTTACATCTGAATGTGCATGAGATATTTGAAGTTGAACTCAGGAGTATGGTGAAAAACAAATCTGTTCTGTATTGTAATGACCGTAAGGGAAGAAATCCTAACATTTAGCTTCATAAAGTGGAATCAATTCTCTGAAAAAAAAGTAGAAAAATGACTATTATTTTATTAATCTACAATCTTATTATATTCTGTAGGAGTATTACAAAGATGTAGGTCAAAAGGCAGAATGAAACTGAGTTGCCATTAAAAAACGCAAAAACCTATCCTTTCCTTTTCTGAAATAACTTAGAGGAAGAGCTAAGGATATCTCTTCAAGCCTGGCTCTTATTTCTCAATAATGGCATGATCTACCACATGCCACAGAGATCAAAGACCCTTACTTCTGTCTCAGATTGACTAGAATAGCCATAGGACATAGAATGTGTCCACCACCAAAGCGCAGATATCACGAAGCCACAGGGACAGTTAAACACATAGGTAAACACTTGACCTACAATAAACTCATATCTGCTTGAATTTTTTGTTTTGGTTTGAAAGCAAAATGAAAATTCTCGTTTAACAGCTCAGGCATTCAAGAGCTTTGCTGAAACAAATTTGTAGAGTAACTTAAGCAATGTGTACAATATCTCTTTTTATGTAATTCACCCAGAGCTAATAATGAAAGATATGGCATGAGCTTGGTGTTTTGCCAAGTAAATGTGCAGAGTGACATCTGTTTCTAAGAGACAACAGAAATGCACCATCATCAATCTTATATCTAATCAAATACAAGGAACGGAGAATGAAGAATAACAGTGAGGAATTACTGGCACAAAAATTCCAACACATGATAGAGTCGGTGAATCCTCACTAGAAATGGAAATATTCAACATGAGAGGATCAAAATGAGTTCATTCTTTCTATGTTAACATAAGTATCACACTGATTATTTTATTTATTGGTGTAATTGCATTTAAAAAAAATCGCGAATCCTTGAAATATAGTCTGTAATCAGATTTGAATATACATTGAAATAATTATGTGCTTGATATACCATAAATAATTATGAATCCTGACCTTAAAAATGTTACGCATTAAGGATTCTGCTTAATGTTGCTACTAGTAACCATTTAAATGCATATATGTCATAACAAATTAACATTTGCTACATGCTGGAACCTTGATTAGATATACTTTCTCTCTGTTGATGGAGTTGTTCTATGTAGTTCAGATAACTAAAAACATTCATTAGAGCAAGAACTGAACCTTGAACACCCAGACATTGGGTGATATCTGTCTGCTAGCCCTAAAGACAGTCCCTATTTTTGCTATTCGATCCAGTGATTGAAGTGATCCAGTGATTGTTTGAAGCTGAACAGATAGAGAAATTTACCACCCTAAAAACTGGTATGTTGTAATTAAGGGTATTAATTGTCTAAGTGAAATATATAGGACAGAGGGACCTGAACATAGGATTTCTGTACCTAAGGTAACTTTTCTTCTATTAAAAGAAAATGCTCAGAGATATTTCACATTTTCCTTTATGTTGACTAGAATCACAGAATCAGAGAATGACAGAATTGTTGAGGCCGGAAAAGACATCTGAGATCATCAGGTCCAGCCTACGGCTCAGTATCACATAGGCTATACCACGGCACTAAGTGCCACACCCAGCCTTTCCTTAAAGATCTCCAGGGACGGTGCCTCAACCACTTCCCTGAGCAGAGCATCCCAGGGCCTGAGCACCCTCTCCAGGAGGAAGGGCTGCCTGAGATCCAGCCTAAACCTCCCCTGATGCAATTTCAGGCTGTGCCCGCTCGTCCTTTCACTGGGTGCCTGGGAGAAGAGCCTGACCCCACCTGACTGCACTTTTCCCGCAAGGAGTTGTAGAGAGTGATGAGGTCCTCCCTCAGTTTCCTCTTCTCCAGCTGAACCCCTGCAGCTCCCTCAGCCTCTCCTCACAGGACTGTCCCTCCAGGCCCTTCTCCAGCCTCGTCACTCTCCTCTGGACCTGCTTCAGCCTCTCCAGATCTCTCTGGCAGTGAGGGGACAGACCTGCACACAGGGCTCGAGGGGAGGCCTCCCCAGGGCTGAGCACAGGGGCAGAATGACAGCCCTGCTGGCCACACTGCTCCTGATACAAGCCAGGATGCCATTGGCCTTCCAGGTCTCTTGGGCACGCTGCTGGCTCATGTTCAACCGATTGTCAAGCAGCACTGCCAGATCCCTCTCTGCTGGGTGCTCTCCAGGCACTCCTGCCCCAGTCACTAGCGCTGCGGGGGTCCCACTGCAGTGCCTTCCTACCATCTGGCAGATCAATACTCCCCCAGCTTGGTGTCATCTGCAAACTTACTATGGGTAGACTTGATCCCCTCATCTAGGTCGTCAATAAAGATGTTGAACACGACTGGGCCCAGCACTGATCCGTGGGGGGACACCATTGGTCACAGGACGCCAACTGGGTGCAGCACCACTCACCACCACTCTCTGGGCCGGGTCATCCAACCACTTTTTAACCCAGTGAAGGGTGCATCCATCCAAGCCATGAGCTGCCAACTCTTCCAGGAGGATGCTGTGGGAGAATATGTCCAAGGCTTTGTTGAAATCGAGGTAGACCACATCCACAGCCTTCCACTAGATAGGTCATCCAGTCATAGAAGGACCTTCCTTTCCTAAACCCATGTTTGCTGGGCCTGATCCCCTGGTTGTCCTCTACATATTGCTTGATGGCACTCAGGATGATCTGCTCCATAACCTTGCCAGGCACCGATGTCAGGCTGACAGGCCTATAGTTCCCCGGATCCTCCTTCTGGTCCTTCTTATGGATGGGTGTCACGCTGGCCAACTGCCAGTCATCTGGGACCTTCCCAGTTAGCCAGGATTGATGATAAATGATGAGAGCAGCTTAGCCAATTCTTTTGCCAGCTCTCTCAGCAACCTAGGATGAACCCCATCCAGATCCATAGAATTATTGGGATCTAAGTGGCACAGTAGTTCACTAACTAATCCCACTATTTAATCCCATTATAATACCAGTATTTTTTTTCTGATAAAAGCTATGCCAAAACTACAGAACCACTAAGGTGAACACTGGTCTTCACACATACATAAATCTTGGGATTTTTTTTTTCCATCTGCTGCTTCATTTGGTACTGAACAACAAAGGAAGTTAAAGAATCCAACTGAAAATGTCCAAAAGGACACAAGCCTAACAAAAATAATATGAGAGAACCATCCTAATTTTGAAAATACCTTTCTGTACTAGTATCACAAATTGAAATTCAACCAGTCTAGGTACTAACTAAAGAACAGTTTTTGGAATCTTGAAAAGTACCTTTTAGATATATTGGAGCATCTACTCTTTATGAAGAATGTCAGCATGAAAAATATTAAAATGTCACCTTAGAAATCTCACCCGAACCTGAACAAATTCATGTTCATGTAAGTAGTCCATCTTTCAGATCATTGATTCAATGCAGCAGTAGGAGTAAATGTACATTGCAAGAGTAAATGTCTGCAGACTAAAGCTCAGTAGTATCTGCATCACTACAACCTATTTGGTAACATCCAAAAACCGTCTGAACCTTACCAAAGGTCCCACACTTCTGCTAGCTAATGTAGACGCTTTGTGCCTCAGATGCTGAAATTATATGGGTTTGAAGCAAAAGATATATCCTTTTTCAGTCAATGTGAAATTCTTAATAATGAATGTATATAGTATGGTAAACCCTGTAGGACTATGATTTTCAAAGTAGTTTTGGGGGAGGAAGGGCAATTTGGTGGAGACACTGAGTATTTACTTGTTAAAAGCACACAGAAAGAAACATAAGGACTTTTGTGGAAGACAAGACAGAATCTCTGACTAAACAAAGACCTCAGTTTTGCAACAGATTGTTGTTTATTACTTGATATACAGCACTTTGAAAGCTACACAGCTATGCTGCATATTTTTTTGTTTTATATGATGCTCATGTTCAGAACAATTAGTTCTGTATATTCTAAACACTAGATATTAACAGAGCAAGACATCTAATTCATTTTTAAAGACAAAAACTGTTCATGTACTTACAATGAACTTAACTCTAAATGTCATTCTTTATGAAGACTAAGTTAGACTATAAAAAGCAAAAGAGAAAGAGAAGCTCTCAGTTGAGCATAGTCTTTTTTCTTCTGCTGAAAATTCCAGTTATTCTGGAAAAAAATGTCTAAATTTCTGAAATGCCTTCCCTTCCAAAGGAGATAGATAAAACCATTTAGACATCATAACTCAAGTATTTAATGACATCTGAAGATGGAAGGATCAAACTGTGTAAGATCTGCCTATCCACTTCCAGACATATGCCCTTGAAGACACATGCCTTAAAGTATATGAAAGAAAACTCTTAGAGCACCCTCAGAATAACCTAGAATTTCACAAATTACAGAGATTTTGAACTGTTAGCTTCCTTATACACAAAGTAGGACATATCTAAATATCTTGATAGTAAAAAAGATCGATGTCTAGGTGAAAGCAAGATATTTGTTTTCCCAACTGTTGATTCACTTTTACAGCTATCTTTAGCTCAACAGTCAAAACCTGAGCCATCTAGAACCATTAGTGGGCTTGAAAAAGTAAAAGAGTAAGTAAAACCTCAAAATTTGTGTAAAGGCTTGTACTCAAGATGTTAATAAAAACCTGCTTGATGCTGAATAATTTTCCCCATATTTTCTTTCATTCCCTTGTATTTAAAGCACTGCGGTGCAGGCATTTCATTCTTCATATCTTTCCTCAATTTTTTTCAGTAGTTTTAAGAACATATCTTCTTGTTAAATTCTAGTTTTTATTGTTGAAGTTGCATCTGTATGCAACAAACATGCAAGTATTAGAAGGTTTTTGTTGTGTTTTCAGGGTTTTGGGGTTTTTTTAAGCAATTCACATTAGTATTCTTCATCTCATTTTTTAGAGCCTCCTAAGGAAAAACATACTACAAAATGTTCTCATAAATCAAACTTAAGTGCACTACAGAGGTAACAGTGATAGCAAAAATGTCATGCTTTGGCAGTGGGTTAGTGGAGAATGACCCATTTTCATATTAAAGTGATAAAATCTATATGATAACACACATAAAAATTGTAACATTTTCACTGCTGAGGACCCAAGGAGATTTAGACCAAACTTATATCATCAATTTATACTGAATAATCTGGAAAAGCATTGTATTCCTGAAGAAACAAAAACAAATACGTTTCCTTCTTCTCCTTTGGGACCTAGATGTTAAGTTCAAAGGAGATCGAAAGAATTGTTATGCTAAAAAAACCCAAACTATAATACACGGAAGAGATTTATCTTTTTTTTTTTCCCTCCATTTTTCTTTTTTTCCCCTGTTTCTTGTTTTGTCATGGAAAAGTACACAGAGGAAAAGATTGCTAGTGAAAGCAGGTAGTCTTAAAAAGTCTACCAAAAATAGTCATCCACCACTCCAGGAGCCAACATTTCTCAGTTAATTTGGTTGAGATACTTAAAATTTTCGGTTATCATGACACGAGGGAGTGAAAATAAAATCACAACTCTAAAACAATCTCAAAGATTAACTACTTTGTAATGTGCTATAGAGTTCATCACTATCCAACTGTAAGTGGATCTTTCAGCCAACAAAATGACAGCAGTTGCACTATTGACCCCATGAGGCTTTGGAAAGTAGTAATACTCTCAAAAGGAGATAATTCAACACTCATTTTTCAAGTCCATATTAAATTACAGCATGCGTAAACCAAGACAAGAAAATATGTCCCATATAGCTCTGAGACACCCTAACTGGTTACAAATGGTGATTTATAGCTAATAGAGTGAAAATTGTAACTAAAATGAAAACAAACAACTGCACTGTATCAGTGGTTAGAATTCCTTCTCTAATCATAGAGAGTTATAAGATCATGAAAATTTTGCTCTTTCCAAATGAATATTTTTTGACAGTTTCTGAGACAGATAACTGGAGCATCATTCATTTAAAACCATGTCCATCTATGTACATCAAAACTAAGACAAATTTATGCATCTTCTGAAATTAATTTTAAGGTTCTGGGTAGTTGTTTTTTTTTTTCTTTACTTTTTAATACATGAAATAGGTGGTGTTAAGCATTCAATATAGATATATATATCAGATACAGATGTAAACTTTTATGCATATGAATGTGTAAACGTAAATAATTACAAACCGTGTTTTATATGAAAATCTATATACACAGAAGTATAATCACTTTCATACTCTGAAATTTTGCACCTAGAGTGTTCAAGTCTTCCAGAGGGAAACGTGTTGATAAATAAAGATATAAACATTTCTAAAAGGTGTTGCACAACGTTGTATCCTTATAGAGTTGAGTTTATATAGCATTACTGCTATGGATACACACTAGACAGTGACAGCTTTCAAGACAATTTTCAAAGAAAATAATAAGGCAAATTTTTTTCCACCCACTAATCAATCTGTAGGTGACTAATGACAGTTTAGACTTAAAAAAGCATATGAAGAAAGAGATTCTATAGTTTCTGTGTTCTACCTCGTGCACTGACTAGTTCTGCTTCAGAGTGATTTCACGCTTCGGCTTACAAGGTGAGTATACACAACATATTTTCGATAGAGTTTTCAAAATGTCTTCTATACCAGATAAACAATGTTAAAAATAAAAGCAATACTTTATCCTCATGGGGTGTTTCCTTTTTTTTTATTTGCTTTTTGTTTATTAATAAGAATCTTCGGAATTACTGTGAGAACATAAGAAATTACATTATAACAAAGAAGCATATGAATGCAGATTTTGTTAACATGAAACAAATTTAAGCTCTTTATTCATGTTTCCATTTGTGAAAAACAATATCAAGATCGATTCAAACATCAACTAGACTATGTCATGTAAAACCTAGTGCTGTGCTATTGTACTGCTGGCTTGAACAAACCTTTTCCTCCTGTTGATAATAGTAAACATTTCTTCTCTCATTTCTCAAAAGCAAGAGACTACAGTTTATCACAGAGCTGAATCTATCTCACACGGTTTGCTGTTAAAATGTCAAAGTAATGTATGTAGGAAAAGATGGCTGAAAACCTTGATTCAGAACGAACTACTGGGCTGAGATACCTTGATTCTGCCAAGCAACAGGATGGCCTTTAATTTTCAAAATACCTCAAGGAAAGTTTATGACATAGATAGAATGATTTTATATTTGTGGAGCAGAAACAATAAATCTTGGTGGGAGTCATCACTGAAATAGATATTCACTCTACTCAGATGTGAATAATAAGGGTATAAAATATTGTTCATATTGCCACTATAAAATTATGTTTTCATTGTAAAGCATAGGCTATCACCAGGTTTACCTGCCCCACATTTCTCAGGTATGACACTGAACATACTCTTTTCAAGACACTTTTTGAAACTTTCATTTCCTAAAGACAACATTTCAGAAGTTTGTATGATTTCAGTGAAATGTTCAAAAATCGCTTAAGAATGATAAATGGATATATGTGTAAATAAATTGAGAAAAATTTAAATAAGTATTATTTGGATTATTTTCTTAATATCATAAAACACATGTTTTTATCACTTAAAATTATTTATTTATAAAAAGAAGTTTGTGTCTTTATACCATTTTCTAGTGACATATGAACTTTCTGAATAAAGACAGTACATTTTGGTTGTGGGAGAAATTAATTAGTGTAGATGATTGTAAATACTTGCAGCCAAAAGAGGTAGAATTGTGCTTAACTGACTCCATATGCACATGCTGCCTCTGGGAAACAAACAATAGAAAACTGTCCTGAAAAAAACTAACACAGCAAAAACTTAAGTCTCTCCTCTGTTGACCATCCAAGGTGACATGTTGCTTATATAAAGACCGTATATTCCTATGAAACAAAAGGTAGATCTGGAGAAAGCTAAACGTAGGTACCATAACGGATATGGTAAAATAATACAAGGAGGAAACAAAAAATTAAAAAGTGCTTAAAGAGTAAAGCTAAAAAACATCAAAGCTTCTATAAAACTTCTATATTTGTCTTGTTGAGACTGCCCCTCTCTCTGCCCCCTGACAACTTTGGATCTATTAAACTCTGAGATGTCAGAGTTGGGTTCTTCCCTTGCTCTGCTTTCACAATTTGTTCATTAGAAATTGTGAGAAAAGCTAAAAGTCCTCATTCCATATCAAGAAGGAATGATTTCATTAAGAAATGAAAACCAAAAGTTTCAGATCTGGATAGAAGATTTTCTATAGATTTTTTTTTTCCTGGGTAAACAGTCATACAATTACTTCTACAGCATCATCTAATTGAGGTGGCAAAGAGTGCATTCTCATTTTTTTGACAGATGGGCTAGCTTCTCATTCATAATACAGTATTCTGAATTCAGAGCAGTATTCTTGAAAATCTTTGCTCTTAATATGCCAGAGCAAGTCTTTATACTAATAACACAAGAGAATAAGATCCATTAGCCTGATTTGGGTTTGGTTATTAACCTGAATAAGGTTAACACTGGGCCTGTGGAAGAAAAACACACACTCACTGTGATAGTCTTCTCCAGACTGGAATGTAAATTCTATCTGATTTTATCTATTTGTATTATTTTCTAGAACAGTTCTCTCCTTTTGTATTTGTTTTTCTTGTCACTTATTAAAACAATCAAGGAAGCTGTACAGCACACACAGAAAAAATAATTTCTTGATGAATAAAAACATTAAATGCATCAAATCCTTAGATAGATGCTTAATTAATTTTGTATTTCAATACAGTAATATTGATATTGTTTTACTGACAACCTGTCCCTGCCACCCACACCTACAATACAGGCTGAATGAAATAAAGCACTGCAAGAAGCATGTGGTAGCTCAATTTGGAGATGTGAAGAGCCTGCATTAACATCAAAAAGGCCAATTTCTTCTTCACTCATTGCAAACTTAATCTGTCCAAATAGCTTTACAAAATTATTGGGTCTTTCCAAAATATTTACAAGAATGCACTAGATTAATGCATACTTAGGGTGTAGGGAGATGGACCTATAAAAGTGTTAAATAGTAAAATAAAACCAATATTTGAGCATGGAGATGCAAGAAGTAAAATACTGTAGTGAAAAGATTAAAATATTTTACATGAGAACATTAATGAAAGAATACTCCTGCCCAGATATTTTTGAGGAAGAAAGGACAGAGAAATATTCTGACCAGGTACTACTTCAGACCCATGTGTTTATGCATTCATAAAATTCCCACAAGATCATGAGGAGTTATTTTTAGCACACTAGCTTCCAGCCAAAAGAATCACAATTTTTTTCCTCATTAACCCTTCCATTCTATTATTTAAAGTGTGATAAACTTTAGGACTGTATTTTTCCCCACAAGGAATGCTGCCTAATAACATAACACTTTTCACAGCTAATAAAAATCCCTCCTAAAATAATACATCTTCCACTAATTCCAAAAATCTGTTGATCTGGATTTTCAGTAATTTGAAGTGAAGACATTTCTTCTTAGTATCTTCTGCTAATAATGTTTTGGCTCCATTCTATTTGCCACATTTTATTTTGTCTTCATCAGGCACCTGAGAAAGAATTCTCTTTCTGACAACCTAAAGTATTAGATTTCATCCTGTGATGACCCAATGCAGAACAAGGGGCCAGAAGAGTTACACCACCACTCAGGTCTACCATTCTCTCTGTCAGTTCAACCTGTATTTGTCCACTGATCCAGAGTTTTTCTGCTCCATAAGGGCTATAGCTAGTTGCCAAAGATTGACATGAAGGTGCCAAAATTAGCACAGTGACAAAGGTCAAATATGAAAAGAAAAAAGTTCTCACTAGGCTAAGGTTGTAAAAAATAATATGGATCACACTTGAACACATCTGGACACTTCAGTAAGTGGAAATTATGTGGGAAGATTTAAAAAACCAAACAAAAAAACCAAAAACCCCAAACCTCATGGACCTTCACAGAGTTTTTCTTTTTTAATAGAGGACGAACACTGCTGCCTGTCTTTGAAATAACCATCAATGTTTCTACTACCACCAATAATCTTACCCTTTCCATTTGCAGGTATGTAATAAAAGAGACCGTGCAGAAGCTAGTGGATTTGTTAACATGTACAACCACTGAGAGAAACAGAGCGAGGTAAAAAATTTACTCATATTCTGAAAGAAATGTTATAGTTCCACATGTCAGTATGTTGCTACACATGTTTAAACATAAAGTAGCTGCATACTGGCTTAGGAATAATGTCGGGCAGAGCACTAAAAAGGTTACAGTAAACAATACTAGATGAATTGAAGATTGCAGCTGTGTTCTGCAACCAGAATATGATAACTAATTTGGGCTTTCTTTAAGTGCCAAAACCAGAGTAAGTAACACTACACCATATTTTATACTTAATGAAAAGAGATGATTAAAATATAAACACAATTGTAGAGATGCAGATAATATTCCTGAAAGATCTAGAAGCTTCTTCTGAAGCACTTTTAACTGTTTGGGGTTTTTTTTAATATACAGTTCCTGGAGTACTTCTTAGATTAGGTGATATAGAATCAAGTGAGGCAGCATTAACCAAGATTCCTGCTTTTACAGATCTTTGTTAAGATCGATTGTGTTTGATTTGTTTTTTATCTTTCAAATGAGTTTACTTTTTTTCATTCGAGATATTTAATCCCTTTTTCAAATAATGAGGAATTTTCAGGTCCTGTTCAGCATCTGAACACTAATATTCACTCTACATTGGGTACAGTGATTCCTCATAAGAAATTAACTTCTCTTCTTCAAATTACCTTTGGAAAATAGACATATTTCTCTTAACTTTTATATCAAAATTCCCCAAGTCATGAATTTTTGTACTTTTAAAAATGTTGTGTCACACGACATTTGGATTGGTTTTGTGAAGTAGCATTATCTTTGTAATCTGATTTGCAAAAGAAAAAGCCTTTTTCTACAGTTTTAAAATATAAAAATGGCGTAATAATTGTAAAAGCAACAAATCTTTTAAGACACTGATGTGATATAAAATGCAATGGCTTCCACAGGCAGGCAACCTCTGTTAATGTCTCTGACACGATGTCTCTATACTACCATAACTAGTGAATATTTTTATTTAAAAATTCAAAGGAAAATTTGAGATACAGAGACAAAATAAAACTACTGATGAGTAAAATAAAATAAAACATTTCCACATTCTTTTGATTGTAGGTCTTAATGTCATCTTAGCTATGGTACTTATGCAGATGCTTTAATACAGCAATGTTGTTTACAGAGAGCAGAATTACATAGAAGAGATACAATCCAAATCCTTACTAATCCTCACTTTCATACACTTGTTTTCTTTTATATATATTTAATAGCAGCTGAACAGTTGCATGGTATAAAATGACTCAAATGTTTGAGGCTTCTATTTTATTCTTTTGTCAGTTCCTCCTCTTTAGCTAAACCTTCCCCTTCACTTTATTACTCTATTGAACAAGTGACTCAGGAAGATACAAATTCCTTTCTTCAATTAGTACTTACATGCTTCAGCTTTATATAGAATTTTCTCCTTTTTAATCTTCTGCCAAAGTATGCATTCTGAAATCCTGATTCTCTCCAGCTCATTCTTTTATTCTCTTCTAAGTTCTTGCAGTCAAGTTTTCTGACAAGAAGGAACCCACAACTTGTTCATCTGCATCATAAGAACTGTAAATCCAGACATCAGTTTATATCGTATGTCACCCATTTCCAGATTTATCTTGTTTTCTGTGCTTTATGCAGCCAACATTTGTACATTTGGGGAAGCTTCATCTCACTGCAAAATTGATGGTTAAACTGCTACTCACCTCCTTTTTATGTCGCTTGATGATGCTTAATTTCTGCTGCACAAATATATATTTCAAATTATTTTTACTGATTTTATGCTTTGTGTTGAGATACACTAAGTTTTCCTCAGGATAACTCTATTTTTTTCCCCTAGTATTTCTGTTTTAACAAAAGGACTAAAGCTAAATCTATGGAACTCAGTAGAAGTGCTTCTTTTTGACATTAATCTACCTTTCCATGTGTTACTTCTTTTTCTCCTTTGATGTTTTACAATTGAAAGGAGTTGTGAATGTTCCCCACTAGCACGGAATATTGCAATATTAAAGATATATGGGTTTTGCAAGATAGGGAACTATGGGAAAGAAAAAGAGTCTAGAGGATTCAAAGACTTCTTCAGCTAGAAGGTAGGTGTAAGCCACAGGCCATTTCTAGGCTTTATTCCCTTTTATCTTCACAGTTTCCTAAACTTTAACTCTTCTGAGAGATACAAACTGAAGAAACTCCACAATCTCTCTGTCTTTCTGGGTTGTTTTTTCTTCCCTTTTCACATAGTGCTGTACTCCTTAATAAATTCATTTTTATCAATTTTATAGTCATGGGAACTGTCTTATGCAGAATTACAAGAAGAAGGATGTGACATTGATGTGTTTATTTGTTTCTTCTGGAAGCAGCCCAACAGGCCAAGAAAAATGGTTCATTCTTGCCAGCAAAAAGTGTCCCTTTAGGAAGAAATATGATGCAACTC
>NW_009716357.1:24601-32922 GCF_000703405.1 Apaloderma vittatum
CCCAGTACTTTTCCCATTTACATGTCTTCTGCACTGAGCCTTTCTTTTTCGTGTGATTCATACAATTATGAAGATATGTGTCAACTGTAAATCTGGTGCCAGAGAAGATGTTATTCCTTCCTCAGCCAAATGGTCCCACACAGAAGGCTGTACACAGGTAAATACATGTATTCTTCACATACCACATGAAGAAAACGAAATACATATACATAGCGGTCATACCAAAGTCATAATCGCCAACTACCCTCTAAGTAGGAACTACAATGATTCTGAGTGGAACATGAGTTGCTTTGCATGCTTAATCAGCACAGTTGGGGCAAAAGGAATTTTACTATTTCAACCTGCTTTCTCTCATGTGATATGTTACATTGCTAGCAGTTCCTCAGAATTCTTTTGAATTTTTCTGAGTGATATTCATAGAATCACAGAATCATAGAAATGTCAAGGTTGGAAAGGACCTTAGGGACATCAAGTCCAACCTACAGCCCTACACCTCTCTAACACTAAAACATCTCCTGAAGTGCCACATCCAACCTTTTTTTAAACATGTCCCGGGATGGAGACTCCACCATCTCCCTTGGCAACCCATTCCAATGCTTCACCACTGTTTTAATGAAGAAGTTTTTCATAATATCCAATCTAAACTTCCCCTGGAGCAACTTGAACCTGTTCCCTCTCATCCTATCACTATTCACTAGGGAGAAGAGGCCAACACCTGTCGCACTACAGCTGCCCTTCAGGTAGTTGTAGAGTGATAAAGTCTTCCCTCAGCCTCCTCTTCTCCACACTGAACATCTCCCTAAGCCTCTCTTCATAAGACTTTTGTCCTCTGGAGAGAAGACAAGGTATTTCGATATATGGAAGAAGGAACTGATGTGATAAAACTCAAAATATGAGAGAATTCATGGTCTTAGAGATATCTTTTTGAATAATCCAGAGTAAGTTGAGACATTTACCCAGTAGCCAAACAATAGATAGGAACTATAGTGTTTCAGAAAGGAACTTTAGGACTGACACAACATGATTTAATACTAGAGTCATGCGCTTCTTACTCTCGTTTTGAACCAAGAAACTACTATTCAGTCATATTACTCTGGGAATTTAAGGGAAGTTCCTGCTTATGTGATTCAAAAATAGGGAAGAGCTCAGGGTAACATGGAAATGAAAAGTCTAGATGCAAATTCAAAAATTCTGGCTATAAACTTGAATGTGTCTTGGGAATTTTAGAGAAAGGAATATAAACAATGAGAAACATGAACTTCTGATGATTTTAATTTTGGAGTCACGTTTTGAAATCATTTACTTGTAAAGTTTTGTTGCAATCTATACCTAAAACCCTCATCAGACTGCTTTACTTTGCTCTTAATTGTCTGTAGTGTTAGGAGCAAGATAAGTGTGGATGACCCAGATGACTTTATGGCTATCTGTCTTTTAAGGCAACAATTTTGAGATATGAGAAAAGTCTGTAGAGAATCTCTCTCAAACAAGTTTAGGTCACTCAGGATGGAATGTACTCTTCACCAAGGTATAGGACATTGGGCATGGGTTTAGTATAACAAAATGTTAACTTATGGGAAGAAAGTCCTTGTGACAGAGACAATTCAGCATTTTACCATCAAATAGCAGATACCTGAGATGCACTTAAATTCTCTTCCTGCCTGACTAGAAGCAAACCACGATTTCACACATAAGCATTGTTAAATATGTCTACTGCTAGTTTAGGGCCCATGTAGTTAGATTACAGTTACGATATCGTTCTAAATATAGTGTGTATATAATACATACACAAATATCCCCAGTGACTGAAGTATCACGTCTGGGCATGAACCATCACTGTCGTGTTAACATTACATTAGGAATTCTGGTGTAGAATGCAGTATAATGTAAAAGTATTTGCCCTTTTCAGGTTTCATGTCATGAGTTTGTATGAAATGTATGAAGAACAGAGTGAATGACAATACTAAAATAGAAGCTATTAGCTATAATGTACATCTAAACAATTTAATATTTTATATGTCATTTCAGACTTCCTTTATATTTCCTTATTCAAAAATATCATGACTGTTGAACTCTTGGAAAGAGAAAGTAAGATACAAACCAATTATCAGTGATTTTTGATCAATAAAATTCTTAGAGAGAAAGATAATGTTAAAACACTATGCCCATGAAGAAATGTGTTGAGGGTTAGGGACAAATACTCTCTAACCCCTCTCCTTCCCCAAATGGGAAGGGAAAGGGAATAAGGCAAAGAGACATATGGATTGGAAAAGAAAACTAAAACAGCTTTAATAAAACAGTAATAATACTAATGCATTCCCTAAAAAAGAAAATCAAGTAGAGGAAGAAAGAGACCTGCATGGTTAGGCAAGGAGCTCCTGGAAAAACTCAAATGGAAGAGGGAAATTTACGTTAAGTGGAAAAAGGGTCTGGTTAACTGGGAGGATTATAGAAATGCAGCCAGTGTGTAGAGAATCAACAAGAAAGGCCAAGCTCTCTTGGAATTTAGTCTGGCTAGGGAAGTGAAAGTAAACAAGAAAAATTTCTTCAAACACATCAATGAGAAAAGGAAGAGTAGGGCAAAAATGGATCCGCTGCTAAACGAGGTAGGAGATATGATAACAGAGGATGCAGAGATGGCAGAATTACCAAATGCCTTCTTTGCCTCAGTCTTTACTCCTAAGGCCAGCCTTCATGAATTGCAGTCATTGGAAGTAAGGGAGCCAAAGTGGAGTGAGAATGACTATCCACTGGTCAGTGAGGATTTGGTTAGAGAACTATTGCGAAAGTTGAAAACACACTAATATATGGGCCTTGTCACGTCCCGCCCAGGAAAGGGGGACAAGTGACCTTTAGATTCATAATACCCGAGTGGAGTGGACAATGGTAAGACAAGTCTCAAGGCCCAAACACAAACATTTATTAATTTGTCACAACGTATAGATCGGACTCATGACAATTGGTTGTAGTTACAAGACAAATTGGGGCAGACAATAAACTATGACTTAATGACAACCAGGAAAAGACCAGGTATGCAATAAACTACAGCAAGCTGCGGGTTACTTGATGATAACAAGGAAAAAGGACATAACGACCTCTAATAGGCAGCATTATACTTCTGATTACAAGACAGAAACTAAGTATAGACTAAGCAAGCAGTATGATAGGCCTTGTGTTACTCAGTGAGAAAGGAGAAAGGGAAAGAAAGGGGGCAGGAGAGAGAGGAGGAGAGAGATGGAGACAGAGGTCAGTGGTCCAAGTTCCTGCGTTGGCCGCCAATGAGGGTTCAAGGATGCCGTCATCTGTTCTTCTTCTCCTGCACTTTTCTTCTTGGTGTCTTCATCTCAGTCTACATGCTTCTTCAGTCTGCTTTCTTCTGTCTCTTGCTTCTACAAACTTTGCTTCCACTGTCCCACATTTATACACACTTTCCTGCAGTGTGTCAGGTAGGAGATCAAGACACTTCACTGTTTTCCATAATCCTCATTATCATACACGATTGCCGTATCTCCTTGGAAGACAAGGCCGTCCTGTCTCTGCAGAATTAACCTGTCTATCTCATGCACACATTCAGCACCAGGGCTGTTTGAGACATCTGTTTATTCAATCCTCTCTACAACATTGCCACACAGGACCAGAAACTGGTTTTGTTTTTTGACCACGCTTTGGGGTTGTAAAAATGACAAGAAGTGTTTAAGGCAAAATTCATGCATCTGTCTGCTACAGGCCTTGATGGCATGCCTCCTCGTGTGCTGAGAGAGTTTGCTGATGTTGTGGCTGAGCCGCTCTCCATTGTCTTTGAAAGATCATGGGGAATGGGAGAGGTGCCTGAGGACTGGAAAAAAGTAAGTACACTCTAATCTTCAAAAAGTGCAAGAAAGAAGACTCAGGCAACTACAGGCTGGTCAGCCTCACTTCCATCCCTGGGAAGATGATGGAGTGTCTCGTTCTGAAGGCCACCTCTAATCAATCAGAAGAAAAAAAGGTTATTAGGAGTAGCCAGCACAGATTTACCAAGGGGAAATCTTGTCTGATTAATCTGATATCCTTCTATGAAGGCATGACCAACTGGGCTCATGAAGGGAGAGCAGTGGATGTTATATACCTCAACTTCAGTAAGGCTTTTGATATCGTCCCCCATAACATCCTTGTAGGTAAACTCAAGAAATGCAGGATAGATGATTGGACTGTGAGGTAGATTGCAAACTGCTTCAGTAAGAGAGTTCAGAGGGTTGTGATCAGTGGCATAGAGTCAAGCTGGAGGCCTGTGGCCAGTGGTGCTCCCCAAGGATCAGTACTGGGTCCATTTTTGTTCAGTATCTTCATCAATGACCTGGACGAGGGGATAGAATGCATCTTCAGCAAGTTTGCTGAGGCTGAGGAGGGGATGTGGCTGACATGCAGGTTGACTGTCCTGCTCTCCAACAAGATCTGGACAGGCTGGAGAGCTGGGCAAAGGTGAACGTCATGAAGGTCAATAAGGACAAGTATAGAGTCCTGCATCTAGGGAGGAATAACACTAGGCACCAGTAGAGATTACAGGATGTCCTGCTAGAAAGCAGGCCCATGGAGAAAGACCTTGGAGTCCTAGTGGACAACAAGTTGTCCCTGGGACAGCAACATGCCCTTGTGGCCAAGAGAGCCAGTGGGATCCTGGAGGGTGTTAAGAAAAGTGTGTCCAGCAGGGCTAGGGAGGTTCTCCTGCCCCTCTACTCTGCACTGGTGAGACCACACCTGGAATCCTGTGTCCAGTTTGGGGCTCCCCAATTCAAGAGAAACAGAGACCTACCAGAAAGAGTCCAACGGAGAGCTACGAGGGTGGTTAAGGGACTCGAACATCTCTCTTATGAAGAGAGAATGAGAGAACTGGGGCTGTTAAGTCTTGAAACAAGAAGGCTGAGAGGGGATCTTCTTAATGTATAGAAATATCTGAGGGGTGGGTGTCAAGAGGAAGCGGCCAATCTCTTCTCAGTGGTGCTCAGCAGTAAAACAAGAAATAATGAGTTTAAGTTCAAACATACAAAGTTCCACCTCAACATGAGGAGAAACTTTTTCACTGTGAGAGTGACAGAGCCCTGGCACAGGCTGCCCAGAGAAGTTGTAGAGTGTTCCTCTCTGGCAACTTTCAAAACTTCCCTGATTGTGTTCCTCTGTGGCTGCCCTAGGTGATCCTGCTCTGACAGGGTTGTTGGACAAGATGATTTCTAGAGGTCCCTTCCAACCCCAAACATTCTGTGATTCTACTATTCTACAATTCTATGATTCTATGATTCTATCATCCTATGATGATTCTATGATTCTATGATTCTATCATCTATGATGATTCTATGATTCTATGATTCTAATAAGGGAATAATAATAAAAAAGAACTACATACAAATATATACAAACCCAATACCAACCCAACTAGCCCTGATAGCAATTAACCCCAGGGTTAGCAACAGAGGGGAACTGGATAAAGGAGCTGGATTCAGCAACTCAGGATCAGAATCAAAGGCCGAAAAACAGATAGAGTCTTCTGTGGACACCAGCCATTGAAGAAGTGGCCTTAATCTCTATGATCCTTCAGTTTTACACTGAATGTAATCTACATAGAGTGGAGAGCAACAAGGCTGGTGAAGGGACTAGAGGGAAAGTCCTATAAGAAGAGGCTGAGAGAGCCGGGGGTGTTTAGCAGGAGGAGAGTCAGGGGAGACCTCATCACTCTCTACAACTCCTTGCAGGAAGGGTGCAGTCAGGGGGGTTCAGGCTCTTCTCCCAGGACAAGAGGACGCGGCCTGAAACTGCGTCAGGGGAGGTTCAGTTTGGATCTCAGGCAGCCCTTCCTCCCGGAGAGGGTGCTCAGGCACTGGGATGCTCTGCCCAGGGCAAGGGGTAGTCACCGTCCCTGGAGGGGTTTAGGGAGAGGCTGGATGTGGCACTTAGTGCCCTGGTCTGGCCCATGTGATAGTGTTGGGTCATAGGCTGGACTTGATGATCTGAGGTCTTTTCCAGCCTTAACAGCTCTCTGATTCTGTGAATACTCTCGTTGGTCACCTGTCCTGTCTATTACCCTCCAGAGATGCAGCCTTTTACTTCCTTGTGACCGCTCTTACTCCCCAGCACCCTCAGCGTGACACACAAGAGCCACTTGGTCACTGTAGGAGTAAGTATCAGTCAGAGCCTTTCTACATCCCAGGCAGTGACTGTAAATGTCAGGTGTTATCACTGCTGGTGTCAGATACTGTCTGAGCTGAAAAGTCACTCAACAGAATTGATTCCACTTAGCTCAAACCAGAACAATGTGCAACATATTTAGTGCAATACCACGAAAGGAGACTTAAATCCCTTGCATTTTTCTGTTTGCTGACCAACATACATTAATCCTACAGCTTCATTATTAAAATTGGGGATTTTTTTTGAAATAAATACTGAACTTTTCCATATAGGGTGAGCTGATACACAGAGTATATATACAACAAGAAAGAGAAAAGACAGAGTACTTTTACTCTTTAAAAATATATAGATAGTTTTGTTAGAGAAAAAATTATTCTTTTCTTCAAAGATGAAGAATATATTACATGTCATATTCATCCCATTAAAAACCTGAAAGAGTAAAATAGTTCAGCTTTCACTGAATCATTTCATTAAAAGTTCTTGTAGTTAGTACAAGTACTTTCAGTATAATTCCATTTATTTGGGGGTGGATTTTTTTCAGATTTTTTCACAAGTCCAAGCAGACTTCTCAGATTTACCATGGGTACAAAACATGAATACAGGTACAGGCCAGATGTGGATCAAGCAAAATTAAAATATTTTCTGGGGAGTGTTTTGTATCAAAACTGTAAACCAAATTACACACTATTCCTTCAAAATGCAGATGAATTCCTACATAATTGGGGAAACAAAAGTCTTGTATTTCTTTCCTGCATTTGTCTGCATCTCTGATTCTTTCATGTGAATTACATATGTTCAACTTTGGTCTTTTACATTGCTCTATAACATTATGATTGCTGGCTGATTGTTAAATCAATCTTCAGTATATTTTTTATTCTAAATTCAATCAAGTCTGCACTTTCTTAACACCTGAATTGATCAATAAAGTGCAATAAGTGTCAGGCACCACTGTTTTCCTTTACCACATTCATTTTCATAGCCTTATTGTATTTTTTAAAAAACACAGTTATTTTAAAATCAATGTTCATGTCATATTAGTACAAGATGAAGGAATAATTTAAACTTAGCCAGTTATTATATTTTATGTCAGCAAGAAAAGAAAGATTAATGATTATGAGCAAATTTTAAAAAGAAGTCATTTTATATAAAAAAAATAAAAAGGAAAATCAGCAAAATTAGATTAAATCCATTAACTAGAACTAATATTAATGAAGTCTCTGTAGAAAAAATTACTGGTAGAAAATTCCAAATCTTCTAATTGTGTTAGATCAGTGGGACCTATAATGCAGCATCGGTCTCTCAAATGTGGAAGATGTTCTCTAGGGAGAGTGCACTTGTGAGTCAGTTTCATTCATATTCACAAGACTAGGAAGGTTAAAGCACCATATCTCTGCCTATTCCTCCTAGTTGTGAATTCTTTTGTGCACATGCTGATACTTTTTGCCTTCATAGACTCTTCTGGCAGCAGTTTCAAGATCTTTTTCATTGCATAAAAAAAGCATTTTATTCTATCTATTTTATACAGATATCCTACGAACTCTCCTTTAGTTCCAGTACTGGGAGGTTTGGAGGATAAACAGTCTGTTCACATCCATCTTCATGTTTCTGTAAATTTTGATCAAATCTCAGCCCTCTGACTTCCTTCTCTCCAAACAGTGAAGTGTTGGCCATTTCAGTTGTTCATCTCACGCAACAACAATTCTTTATTTGTCATTTTGAGATTTGTCAGCCAGCTTTTAATTCACTTCACATTTGCTTTAACTGGTGCTCCTTTCTCAAAACAACCTCTAAACTTTAAGCTTTGTAAAAAAGCCAAATATATTCTATATATACAGTTATAAACCACAAACATATTTACAAACGTAATAACAGGAAATATTAATGGAATTATCTGATTCAACAAGAACTGCCATCCAAAAAATATTGGTTGGCAACACTTCTTTTTCCTCTCGTTCTTCACTGATCTGATTTCCTGCCTACTTTTCCATTTTCCAAGATCTCAAGCTGTGTAAAAGCTGGAAGGAGTTCCTGGCTGTTTGGCACTTAAATAATTCATATACCTGGATGGGCAGTAGGAGAAAATTACCTTTTTTGTTTTGCTTTGTTTTTTTGTTTTAATTTTTTTTCTTTTTTTAATTTACTATTTATAAACTTATCAGAGTGTAGGG
>NW_009716357.1:32953-34673 GCF_000703405.1 Apaloderma vittatum
TGGGAAGCTGAGTAGTGGACTCGAGATCCCAAGACACAACAGAGCCAGGATATTTACCTGCCTACAAGCAGATATCTCTGGAGGGAAACATTGAGGTCTCCCTGGCGTAAGGAACCCCAGCACACTTAGGCAGAAACCTATATCCAATAAATGGGCTGTGGGACACATCGGAGAGAGGATCTGCCTTCAAGTACAAACATAGTGGCTAAGAAAAAGGACAATACCAGCCCTATCCACTCATTCCTCTGGCTACATTGCTAATGGGTTCGTTAAACACATCCTAATGTGCACCTCAAGAATCAAGCTTCAAAACTTGCTTTCCTCACCACACTCAAACTTGTTGGTAGCCTAAATGATCCTTGACAGTGTCTACAGTGAAACTGGATCAGTCAGGTAAGAACAGTGTAAAGTAAAATTAATTTTTTGTCTATTTTACTATTTCCTTCATGCCTGCACCTTGAACTACCAGAAACTTTAAGAATATACTCTTTTTGAATTTTTGGGTGGCACAACCTCTACTTCTGCTCTTGCTCCATGCTACAGCACAAGCTTCTAATTATGGGACATGCAATTATCACATAAGTGGTTTTTTTCATCGTCAATCATTCAAAATGGAGTAAGAATTTAGTTTTATTATAAAATTACACAAAATAAATTCAGAAGAAAAAAATGGAATGGTGGACTTAGAACATAATGGAACAGCAATGATTTTCATTGTATTGTGTTATTAATATAGAAGCCACATGAATCTGAACTCTGAAATAAGAAATAGAGGCCTTATGACCCAAACAAGAACAAATTTATATCCACAGCACCTGGGAAATCTTGGTTTGTACTCAGATTTTGTTTTCATTTTCTCCACTAATAAATTCTTTTGGAAAGTAGATTGTTTCATATTTAATTACTCATGAAAATATTTTCACATGGATGATGCTTCTGCCAAACCAGCAGCTTGCTATCACACATCACTAATAGTCTCTTTGAAAGGACCTATTTAAATATAGAACTCATGCTCTGTGTTTATTAGAGTGCCATCTCCAACCAAATGTCAGTCCTTGCTGTTCCTATAAATAAATGCAATATGAAGTACAACTCAAGAAGATGAATGGAGCATTCTGAGCTTTCTGGACCTTTTATATATTTGGAGCTAAAAGGGTCAAAAGCTTTGGGCAGAAATTTCTGTGCATAGGTGCTTTGAGGAGAAGATCAGAGCAAAACAGAAACCCCAGTCAGTGGCTTGCATCTAATCTGAGAAGATTCTCAAACATACAAGCGTGTATTAGATCCTCAGAAAACACTGAAAAGCAGAATATGGTAGCTATATGAAATACAAACTAAAGGGTCATCCATAAGTGCAATATGTGAAATGCATAAATTATTGAGCATAATTAAATTTAGCCTTAGCACAGAAAATGAAAAAACAATGGACAGAAGAAAAGCATGAAGTTAAAATGTAAATGGGATTTTATTCTTAAAGTATGCCATCTGTCTTCATTTCATAAATACATTTTTATGAGGTAGCAGCTAGTGCAAGATGAGAATGGAACACACGGAAAGGACAAATTCCCTTTTCATAGGGGGCCAAAGTCAAATGTGTCATAGTCATGTTAGCTGCGGCTGTCACATGAACATGGACAGCCCGTTTAAGAGACAGAGACATCCTGGAACTTGCAACAGGGCAAGTTTAGGCTGGACATTAGGAAGAAATTCTTCACGGAAA
>NW_009716357.1:34704-36809 GCF_000703405.1 Apaloderma vittatum
GAGTGGTCAGACCCTGGAACAGACTGCCTAGGGAGGGGGTTGAGTTGTCATCACTGGATGCATTCAAGTGTCGCTTAGATGTGGCATTGGGTGATATGGTTTAGGGTGAACTTGTAGTGTAGGGTTAATGGCTGGATGCGATGATCCCAACGGTCTTTTCCAACCTGAACTCTTCTATGATTCTGTGATTCTATGGAAGCATCACAAATATCAAAATGTTATGCTATGGCTCCAAGTATCTTGCACACACCTAGGCTAGTCTGTAGCAAACAGCATAACTAAAATTCATTCTCAGTAATAAGAGTTTTCCACCTGTAGCACTTATTAATTCTTCATACAATGTGTAGACAGGTTTAATCTATTTAATCTGATTGAATTCCAGAAAAACACTCCTGTGAGCACACAGTTGGACAATCAACTGGTTCGAAGGAAAAACATATGTTTCAGTATTTATAGATGATATTTAATCTGTCCTGGCTTAGTCTGAAAGTTATACTAAGGATCTGACAACTTTTGCAGAAGTTATGTAGTGAACATAGATATTTGAAAAACATTATGTGTTGTGTTTATCTCTCTATCATCTCCGTGATGTGTTTATCTCTCTAAATATCATAAACATGAATGTATTTGTATATAGATATTTATATTTCTAGTGCATTCTTGAATACCAGCTTAATGGAACACATTTTTGTGATTTCCATAGAATTTTAGTTCATATTTATTTTATTAAAACCCAAATCTATCCCTGTAGGTATGGTGGCACAGATCTATTAACCTAGACTTCAGTGTCCAATACTACTATCAGTGGGTCAAATGAAAGAACATGTAGAGAGAAAAGAGTGTGAGGGTGCGACATCCAACTTTTAACATAAATTACTTGGGAAACAGGTATGTACAGGTAGAAAAGACAGCTTTTGACATTTTTCCCCTGGTACACACATGAAATTCCTATTGACATTGATAAAGAGGAGAATTTAATCTTTTGTGTACATAACATTGCATTAAGAAGTCATCACTGTAAATGAAATCACACGTGGCTATTTAGCTGTGACAATTTAGAGAAAGAATATGTTCTATTCCAGCATCTCTGGAGAGAGGAAGAAAGTGTCATATCTCAGCAAGCTGATCTGCACACAGACAGTGTGAAAACATTGGCAGCAGATGTCTTTGTATTCCCTTCCAAACTATCTTCTCTAAAATTATTAAAAGGCTTATCTGTTCTGAGAACACTGTGAAAAAAAAGAAGGGAAGGTTCTTTTTTCACTTCTGTTTGACTCAGGAAGTTTTAGTTATTTTAAACCTGTTCAAAAGCCGTAACATACGTACAGCTATCCTTACTGTATCAGTACCATTCTAGAAAAGCTGCATCTTGCTCCTCAGTAATGGCACTCAAGATAAAAGTAGGCTCTTCCACTTATTTCTGTAAGTTTTACTGATTTCACAGAAATTTAACGTGTTAAATAAAATTTAAATTTCTTATCACTGATATTTTTTTCCTAGACTGTTTAGTGAAGTGGAAGCCAACAACCCCAGATAGAGGACAAACCTTGCAATCACTCAACTATGCAGTGAGCTGGTAGATATAATCAAAATTGCCATCCAGAGAAAGTCATTGAAATAAAACACAGGCAAGAAAAAATTTTGAATTTGCCTATAACTAGAAGGCTAAGATCCTGGCAAAGAGTGTAAAAGGTTTTTAATTTAATATCAGTATTCAGATTATACACTTGACTTGACAGCACAATCCAGAGCATGGTACTTCATCTCTCTTTGCAGGAGTCCTGATTTAAGATTGATTTACAGGTAAGAATGTGAGGAGGCAAACAAGAAAGCTATTTTCAGTAGTAAGCTCTGTCTTGGAAGAGCTACTACAGCAGAATAAGCGAGGAAGAACATTATTACACAATCTCATTAGACAATATTTTGAAAGAAAGTAGTTAAGAATCTAGCAAAGTTACTAAGCTGCAGAAGATTTTGAGAACATATCTTCTAAAAGATGATACATAAAAAAACCCAGTGTAAATCTTCTTATGGACAAATAAAAAAAAGTGAGGAGAGAAAGAGAAAAGAAAGCAAAAGAGAAAGAGAAAGAGAAAGAGAAAAGA
>NW_009716358.1:0-747 GCF_000703405.1 Apaloderma vittatum
TGGCGGCGCTCCTGCTCCTGCTCATCTTCTACGTCGTCGCCTTCCTCAAGGTGCCTCCAGTTGGGTTGGGTTGGGTTGACTGGTCTTCGTTGGGTTGACCAACCTCCAGTTGGGTTGGGTTGGGTTGAGTTGGCCATGGTTGGATTGGGTTGACCATCGTTGGGTTGGGTTGACCATGGTTGGGTTGGTTTGGGTCATCTTTGTTGGGTTGGCCAATGTCCAGTTGGGTAGGGTTGGTCATGGTTGGGTTGCCCTGGGCTCCATGGTTGAGTTGGGTTGACCATGGTTGGGTTGGTTTGGGTCATCTTTGTTGAGTTGGCCAATGTCCAGTTGCGTAGGGTTCATCATGGTTGGGTTGACCATGGTTGGGTTGGGTTGACCATGGTTGGGTTGGTTTGGGTCATCTTTGTTGGGTTGGCCAATGTCCAGTTGGGTTGAGTTGGCCATGGTTGGGTTGGGTTGGCCATGATTGAGTTGGGTTGACCATGGTTGGGTTGGTTTGGGTCATCTTTGTTGGGTTGGCCAATGTCCAGTTGGATAGGGTTGGTCATGGTTGGGTCGGGTTGACCAACATCCAGTTGGGTTGAGTTGGCCACGGTTGGGTTGGTTTGGGTCATCTTTGTTGGGGTCGGGTTGACCAACATCCAGTTGGGTTGAGTTGGCCACGGTTGGGTTGGTTTGGGTCATCTTTGTTGGGTTGGCCAATGTCCAGTTGGGTAGAGTTGGGCATGGTTGGGTTGGGGTGGA
>NW_009716358.1:959-1377 GCF_000703405.1 Apaloderma vittatum
GGTTGGGTTGGGTTGACCATGGTTGGGTTGGGTTGACCATGGTTGGGTTGGTTTGGGTCATCTTTGTTGGGTTGGCCAATGTCCAGTTGGATAGGGTTGGTGATGGTTGGGTTACGTTGACCAAGATTGGGTTGAGTTGACCAAGGTTGAGTTGAGTTGGCCATGGTTGGGTTGGGTTGATTGGTCTTCATCGGGTTGACCAACATCCAGTTGGGTTGGGTTGGCCATAGTTGGGTTGGTTTGGGTCATCTTTGTTGGGTTGGCCAACCTCCAGTTGGGTAGGGTTGGGTTGAGTTGACCAAGGTTGGGTTGATTGGCCATGGTTGGGTTGACAGTCGTTGGGTTGGGTTGCCAATGGTTGGGTTGGATTGACCAAGGTTAGGTTGGGTTGACCATTGTTGGGTTGGGTTAGGTTGGC
>NW_009716359.1:0-11261 GCF_000703405.1 Apaloderma vittatum
TTTTCCGCCCCTGCCTTCAGAAAATCTAGCACGGGCAGCTTTCCTCATGCCATCCCCTTTTCCCTGTTCATAGTTTTTAAAGAACAGGTCTATAGATATCTTGTGTTGCTCTTTCCATTCCTGATGGATTCCTGGTTGTGTGGGTTTTTTTCTTTAACAGAGGAGTGAAAAGGTTGGCAAATACCTTGATTTTTTTAAAGCCTGGCCTCTTCGCAGTGTTTTTTGCATGAGTGCTAGTGGAAGGATGAGAGCAAAGGCGAACAGGCAGGGAATAAAGGGAGGAATACGAGGTTGCTGTTAGTGTTTCTAGTGAAAGGGGGGAAAAGTAGGAAAAGAAGCACAAGCCCGGGAAAAGAGATTTTTCAAAGGTCACCAAGCAGGCTGAGGAGAGAAGAGGTTCTGTAATACTGAGTTTCTTCGCGATTTTCGAAATTGCAATTTTCGTAGCTTAGACCTGGCAGTCAGTGTCGCTCCCAGCAGGACTCCTCAGAGCCGAAGAGCAAAGTTTATTTCATTTACCCGCAGCGTCTGTAGGCGTTCCTGTCGCCGGCCTCTCGTGACCCGTTGGGCTGGTTTGCCTCTTGCCTCACCTCCGGGGACTTCTGCTTAAAGCCACTCGTAGAAGTCACCCACTATCTGCTGTCATTGCTGCTACTCCCATCCTAGCTCCTATTTTTACAGTGATTTTTCTTCCTGCTCTTTAATTTGAAGAGACTTCGCTTCATGGCACGTTTTACCTTCATAAATCTCCTTGAGCAGAGCTCTTAGCTCAGAAAGACAAGCGATTACTTGGATTATATTTTACTAGTTATTCATCTGAGTTCTCTTGGAGTTCTTAAAGTTACTTCCTGGCTAATAAAAAACCCCAAACATGCATTTTTCCTTAAATATTTCATTGGCTTATCTTTAGTTTTGTTGTCCGCTAGTTCACGACTGGGTGACATTTTAACTCATAAGATCTTGTTATATGTGGTGTTCATATATGTAATGTGTGTATTTAATAATTACATATTTATATCCTGCTGAGAAGTAAACCCTGGTGATTTGTTGAAACGGGTGGCAAGCACAGAGCACGGCTTTCTCCTGGTTTTATTCCATATTACAATAGGAAACAGTTTTGGCAAATTGAAGGCGAGAAGACAATTTCCAGGAAGGAAATCATTAGAACCTAGGTAGTTCTTCTGACATCAAACCTGCCTCCTTCCTGCCGTGTTATGAACATTTTAGACTTATTCTGAGTGCCTGAAAGCCCCGTCACTCACCCAGCAGGGAGAGCACAGGAGAGTCTCTCTGCTTCAGAAGCCACTGCCTCCCTGGAGAGGGGGTGTTCCTGGCGGCAGGGAGGCTGGATTAAAAATGATCTCTAAGGTCCCTTCCAGCCCAGCTTGTTCTGTGATTCCGTGATAAGGCAGGTGGGGTCTGTCGCCAGGAGAGCAGAACTGGATTTGTTGCCCGCCCCTGGGGTTTCCCCTCACCACGCTGGCTAAAGCAGCCAGGTTGTACGTCCTGTTGCCATCTTCCATTCCTGCCGTGAGTTCCTCTGCTGGAGCCCCAAGCAGTGAGCGTGGCTCTACGTGAGCAAAGTTCCCCCTCCAACAACTCGTCTCTGGAAAACATCTCCGAGCAGATCTTCATTTCATCAGATAATCTGCAAGAATTAACAAGCTCAACGCATCGGTTTTGCTGATGTCTGCGGCACAAGAGCTGCTGTGCAGCTTCCCTCCCCTTATTCAGGTGGCCATAAGGAGGGTTTCACAGGTCGTGCTCGGAGTCTGGGTCATCAGTCTGGGGGTTTAACTCCCCGCGTTCCTCTCTGCGCCTGCCATGCGAGCCTTTCCGAACCCAGAAGCCATGGGGGTTGAAGTCTTATCCAAATCCCAGCAGCAGAACAAGGAATAATGGGTTTGAGTTAGAACATGGGAAGTTCCACCTCAACATGAGGAGAAGCTTGTTGGCTGTGCGGGTGCCGGAGCCCTGGCCCAGGCTGCCCAGAGAGGGTGCGGAGTCTCCTGCTCTGGAGACTTTCCAACCCGCCTGGACGCGTTCCTGTGGGGCTGCCCTGGGTGACCCTGCTCTGGCAGGGGGTGGCACTGGGTGAGCTCTAGAGGTCCCTTCCAACCCAACATTCTGTGATTCTGGGATTTTATGAAATCCTGTGCTAACTGTGAGAAAGAGCCGCTACCTAATTGCCTTTCCCATTAGTGTAATGTATAAATAAAAACATCGCTTTTCCCTTAACACTGGATTGTTCTGTATGTTCCTTTGGTTTTATTTCACTTTGCTTTTCTTCAGTCTGACCTCACGAGATCCTGCTGTTGGCATCTCTGGGGGCTCAGGGCTCCAGCCGTGTGGCTGCCAGAAGAGGTCTCATGTAGAAGAGCAGTTCTTGCCCGTGGCTCGAGGCGTGACCTGGAATCGGTGGTCTGAGGTGATGCCGAAAATCTGCTCTTAATGGGTGCTTGGGGTGTCCCGTGTGATGTGCCGCGTCGTAAGGTAAAGAATGACTATCCTAAATATCCTAAAATACTTGCTCGAACTTGCTGTCCAGCCCCGCGCATGTCCTCTTACTCGCACCATCGCGTCGAAGTGGGAGCCGTGTGTCTTCATGCCGGTATTGGCGTTGCCCCCTTTGCCCCTGGGGGGCTGATTAGTCCTCTTCAGTGCAGCCAGACGGAGAGTGGTATGAATTGTGTTGTATGAATTCAAGTGTTCAACAGTTTTGAGATTCAAGTCTGTGAGCTATTTGATGAGTTGCTGGTTTTTGGTGGGTGGTGGTGTTTTGTCTTGTTTTTCAGAAGGCAAAGCAGTTGTGTTTCTTTCTTGGCAAAAGTAATTCTCTGCCTTCCACTGATCGACGGTGTCGGTCGGTCACAGCACCGGCTCTTCTCCACCTTCCCTGGTGTCAGTGTAGAACTGTTTCTGAGCGCTGGGTTTGCTGCTGCAGATTCATACGCACTGGGTATAACACAGCTACCCGAGACTGTCGTCAGAACAGAATATTAATGGGTGGCCTATTATTAAATCAAATTAATAAAAATACTTAGAAGCTGCAACCCACAGCTGAGCGTGGAGCCTGTGCTACTCGCGTGTAGCGACACGAAGCGGGACCTGGGCTGAAGGCGCGGAAACACGTGTCTTTGTTGAAGCGTAAAGCGAAATATTTGTCGTGAGCATGAAAAAGAGAATCGCTTGGGTTTGTTTGCACAGCTCCTGCAAAAACAGCGATGACCTCAGTCAGCACCCGACTTGTCACTGCCTGTGACAGCTTGTGGAGAAATCGCTGCAGCTGGGAAACCTCCTGCCGGGGAATTTACGCTTAGGCTGGAAGTGACTCCTGAAACTTGTGCCAGGTTCCACAAGGAATCCGAGAGGTGACAGAGGTCAAACCCAGGGCATTCTGAGGACTCTTTCAGAACAGTAGTTACAAAGATCCTGGGTTTGGTGTTCTTTTTTCTTAAGGGCTGGTTGCGTTCTGGTGGCCCAGCAGAGGTTTAGTAAAGCCCAGCTTTGGGTTGGCGCCTCGTGGGAGATCCTGTATTTTGCAGCTACTTTTCAAGAGCCTCCCGTGGGGCCATGAAATGTTAAATACTTTCCTTTTGGAGAAGGATTACACTTTGCACCACCCACTGCTGGGAAGTTGAAGAGCTCCTGCAGGTAGGAAGCATCGTTGCCCTTCACGGTACAGATGATTAAATTGAGACATGCATCAGTTAAGTGAACTGCCTGGAGGTGGTTAGATTTGGGACTTAGGCCAGGTTTAAGAGTTGGGAGGGTCAGGAGTGTGAAGAAGTCATGCCCCTCAGCCTGTGCTAGAGCTGGGGGGTCCTTCGCTCAGAGTGCTTGTGCCACCCAGCGAGCACCAGCGCTCCCTCCGTCGCACGGAGAGGTTCCTCTGCTGCTGGGCGGTGCTGGCAGAGTCTCGCTGGGGAAATCAGCCAGCACAAAGCAGATCCCCGGGGGACAAAAGCAGGTGGTGCTTGTGCTGACTCGCTGCAGGACCGTGGGCTGGGTGTCTCGCTGTCACGTGCCCCAGCAGTGGAGGAAAGTCGGTGTTTTCCAGCAGCGCTCATGCTAACGTCAAGTCTGTGAGCTGTTAGATAAATGCAAACTTAGTGACGCCAAGAGATGGGCAGGTGGCGGCACTTCTGTGCAGTGCCGCTGCTTTTGAGGATTAAATTAGCAGGCGAAATGTCAAAATTGTTCTTTGTACAAGCATTCCCTGGATGACCCTGCTCTGGCAGGGAGATTGGACCAGATGATCTTTCGAGGTCCCGTCCAACCCCCAACATTCTGTGATTCCATCTGCCTTTCGTCTTGTTTCATCAACAGGCTCTGGCACAACCATGCAGGCAGCAAAAGGAACCTCTTCTCCTTGTCTTTGGCACTTTGGCTTCATGGCATTGTGGAATGTGGCTCTGGGGACTTTGTGCGGTTCTTGCGCATTAGCAGGGTCTCCTTTTGAGCTTAACATCCTTGCGGCTCTTCTACTTTGTCTGTCACCTGCTTGTTCCTACTGTAGAGACAGTTCGCACAGTAGGAAACCCATTTGTTCCACAAAACCAGCGCACTTGATGCCACCCTTGTGTTTTTTGTTATCTTCTACGTCTGAAATGGGAAGGATCGACAAGATAGCTGGCATATTTTTCCTTCATTTTCATAGTTATCAGTAACTTGTCGATTGAACTGCAACGTATGGAAAACAGCACTAGCTGTTACTTCCCGGTTTTGAGAACAAGGTAGAGGTCGCATCAGTTTGTGCCTTCGTTATCCAGTTCCTGGCTTGTGAAAGCGCGAGTGGCGCTACCCAGGACAGCTTCGCCAGTGCCAGCTTAAAGTTGTTTTTGTTGGTGAGCAGCCCTGCTTTCTTAGATGCTGGGAAAGACGTTGCAAACACAGAGCAAATGGTTCTGGAAAGAGAGGAGACCGCCAGTGAGGTTTGGGAGAGGGAAGGCAGGCTGAGATCAGAGATAATTTGCTGCTGCGAGCTGACAATAACAGACAGATCATTTGAGTTCGGAGCAACGGGCCGGAGTTCTTCACGTGTCAGAGCAGCCCCGTCTGCAACGTGGAGCAGGATAGCTTATGCTGTGAATGAATGCTGAAACCCTTGAGATAATTTCTTTTTCTCCAAATTAAACTTCGTACACGTGCGCATTGCTTTTCAGTTTTTCCACGCTGAAGCATCTGGAGGAGAGGCATAGACAGAGTGAAGATGTCCTGTGCAGCTGTATCCTGTATTAATATCAATTATTAATAATCCTGTATTAATAACAAGTCTGGGTCAGCAGATGAGGCGCAACAATTTTTTTCCAAAATCTTCCAGGTCTTTGCCCTTGTTTGAGTTCTTAAGCAACTAATCCATTGGTGAATCATCTTGAGATTCACCCTCGAGCTTTAAAGTAAACAAATCCGAGCTTCTCCCTTCGAGACCCCTCCCCAGCAAAGAGCAACATGAAATTCATTTCAATAAGGTCCCAAGATCTCTTTTGCTTTGGAGAGGTAGTGCTAGACAGGCCAAAGGCCTGCGTCGCTTGTCAACTTCCCACCCTGGTGTCTTTCCAAATATTTCCGATTTTTGCTTATAGCACACAAAAGAAATAGCTTTTTGCAAGTATTTTTTTCTCCATGTTGCAGCTGCTTTTGACAGTTCCTTGGAGAAGCAGCTGAGCGGGCAGTGCCAGCTATTCACGGTCAAAGGGTAAAAGTTCCTTGCGTTGGATCTGCAGTCGGAACTCACACATCAGCTTTAAGATACGGGCGGTGAAAGGTCATGGGAATTCTCCTATTTCTGATCAAACCAGCTTCAGCTTCCTTTTTGAGAGAAACTTCCTTTCAGTATCTGCTGGTTCGTTAAACAACAGCTGCATAGCTGAGGCATTCCCGACATGCGAGATGTTTTTCATGTGGAAATGACCAACTCCCTTTAAAAGAAGGAACCGGGATCGGATCTGCTGAACAGATTCACTACAGGCAGCGTTTGAGTAAATTAATCTGTTGGTTTTTTAACTCACAGTTGGCATAAAATCAACAAGTATAAACCCACTGTGATGCCAATCGCAAAACTGCGTTATCCCTGATGTAAACAAACCAGCCAAGCTTCCCTCTATCCAGAGAAACCCCTCAGACAGTGATGAGGCGACGGGTCTACGTACACTCCCAAATTTAAACAGGAACCTGGTGTTTTTGTAGTCATAGCAGCCGCCCCCTCCCATGTCCCCGGGCTCCGAAGAAGGGTGCGTTTCCAACAGACGCACGGAACGGTTCTTAGAAATGCTCTTCTTTTTTGTCAACGCGGTAACTCGGGGTAGAAAATGAATTATTTTGGTCTGTTTAGATTAGCCTCTCTGGATTTCAGCCTCGTTTAATAAACTCAAGGGGAGGGGCCCTCCCTGAGTCGGTACCTCACTGACAGCCGGGGTAAATGAGCAGTGGCAGCAGCGTTCCTAGTGTCTGGAAGTGGTTAGAGTACGTGATGCTCACTGGGTCGGGATAAAACTTCCCTTTTTCTCACACCTCCAGCGGTGAAAAGCGCACTTGTGGTGGCCAGGACCATGCAGGTTCTTCTCTCTGGTTTTGGAAGATGCTGTTTCAAGTGTCTTTTCTACCAGATCGGGAGGAACGGTGCCGCTCTCCTTCCCCTCCACTTTCACCCGCATAATTTCTTTCCAGCAGAAATGATCATAACCAACTAAATCGGCCAAACCAAAGCACTGAAGGAATACAGACGGACAAAGGTGGAGACAGGCAGAAGTTGCGTTCTGAAGAGGAAGCTCTGGGGAGTCCACAAAGTAGTCTGAGAAGAGGTCAGATATTGTAGTTTTAAAAGATCCTCCCGTTAAAATGAAATGCTTAAATGAGGCCAAGAGGAATTGGGAAACTGAAATGATGAAAGGCCCCGCAGCATTCTCAGGATGACAACTGGGAAGCAAAATCACTTTGGCAAGATGGATTTATTTTCCAGGCTACAGGAAGACCTGGTGCTCCGTTAGGATTTAATTCCCATGGAAATGAGCTGCACCGGCAACTTCATTTAATGACGCCTTTTTATCCCACCCAAACCATCATCTCCATCTTGGGTGCGAAGTACTTGACCTTGGAGATTAGCACGGAGGTGTCATTTTTCTGTGTTACAGAGGTGCAGGTTTGTTCTTGCCTCTGGCATAAATGCTTAATTTCAAGAGCGTTGTGGTTTAACGCCAGCCGGCAGCTCACCCCCCCCAGCTGCTCGCTCGCCCCTCGTGGGGTGAGGAAGAGAATCAAAAGAGTAAAAGTGAGAAAACTCATGGGCTGAGGTAAAATGGTGGTTTAATGAATACAGCAAAAGCTGCGTGCAAGCAAAGCAAACCCAGGAATTTGTTCCCCACATCCCACGGGCAGGCAGGTGCTCGGCCATCTCTGGGGAAGCCGGGCTCTGTCACGTGTGACGGTGACTTGGGAAGAGAAACGCCATCACTCTCCACGTCTCCTCCTTCCTTTTTCTGATTCCCCCTGGAGATTTTCGAAAAACGTGCAGACGTGGCAGTTTGGGACACGGTTTAGTGGTCATGGTGGTGTGGGGTTGACAGTTGGACTTGATGATCTTAGAGGTCTTTTCCAGCCGGAAGGATTCTGTGATTCTATATGCTGAGCATGACGTGACCTGGTGGGGGACATCCCTTGGGTCAGTTAGGGTCAACTGTCCTGACCGCGTCCCCTCCCAGCTCCTCGTGCCCCTCAGCCTCCTCGCTGGTGGAGGAAAGCCCTTGGCTCGGTGTGAGCCCTGCTCAGTGGTAACAAAAATGTCCCTGAATTATCAACGATGTTCCCAGCACAAATCCAAACTCCAAGCTACCGTGGAGAAAATGAACCCTACCCCAGCCCAAACCAGCACAAACAAAGAGTCTGTGAAGGGAGGAGGAGGCAGCGCTGTAGTTGGTAAGCTCAGCGTTTGGAAGGCAGAGGAGTACCAGGAGCCACACATATTCCCCTCGTTATATCTTTTGTTTTCCTTCTAAAAACATTTTCATGCAAACCTTCCCCTCAACTTTGTTCTTTCTGCCTGTCAGGGACCTGAAAATTATGGATCCTTATTTCTGGCAGTTCCGGTGCGTTTTTTTGAGGTGTGTGGGTGGCAGCAGCAGCGGGGCCATGACTCTACGGACGCGGCATTAACCATCCCTTGCGACCCACGGGTGCTGCCCTGACTCGGTTTCCCTGCGTGCAAGGTGGGGATAACTGAGAGCTCTCCCTCCAAAGTGTTTGGATCTGTGGCTGGAAAGAGCTGTGAGTGGAAAATTGACCTCTGCTTAGCCTCCCCCTTCTTCTAGCTATACCCTGTGTTTGTTTGGTAGTGGAAACCTAATCCTTTGGGAAGCACGAATTCCTATAAGAGCTCTGATATGTATAAATAAAACCCATATTCCTCGTTGCAAACAACATCAAAGCAATCGCGATGTGGATTAAAATACACAACCTCCCCCCCCTCCTCCATCCTAATAAGCAGCGATGCGGAGTTCAAATGAAGCCATTAGCAGTATCTCCAAGTATTTGGCAAAAGCAGCCACACTTGTGTAGCTACAGGCGATGAAAGTCCCTACTACAAAAAGGGAGGGGCAGGGGGAGTAGCCTGCATTGATCTAATTAGTCAGTGAGGCACAAAGTATGTAAAATCTCATTATAGATCACCAGGAAAATTTGGCTGGAGAAGTAAAGAATATGTAACTGATTTGTCCATGGGTGGGTTATGAATCTTCCAACAGGAAACAGGATTTCTGAAAATATATTAGAAACACACACACAGGCACTTACATGCACACACATGCAAATGTCTCTATATTTATATATATCTGGATGTATCTGCGTGTATACATGGGCATGCACATACACGTAGCCAGATCCTGAAACTCTTTCTCAGCCCGTGCTCAAGGTGTGCTTTCGCGTGAAAGTTCCTGATGGAGACAAAGCGGAGATTATATTTTGGATTCCTGGTGGAGGCTGGGAGTCGTGCTAGCGCCAGTCGCAACCTGGAGACACAGTATGTGGCTCCGCTGCTGTCACCAAACCCAGACGATGGGTTTGTCCTGTTGCCCCAGGCAGTGCAGCTCTTCTTCCTGCAGAAGATCTACTTAAAAACGAGGACTTAAAAAAAAGACTTTTTAGAATTTGCCTTTTGCCCTTTTCTTTCAAGCCTTTCAGGGATTTGTGTTGCATTTTTTAAATTTCTCTGAAACCCAGAGCACTTGAAACATTTCTATTAGAATTAATCCAAGATTCCCACCCAGTCAGTGTCCCTCAAGAGCTGAGGGTTTAAGTAAAACGCCGAATATGTTACAAAAAACCCCAAACAAACAGACAAACAAAACACAGCACCCAAGCAGCCACCCACCAAGCCTCAGAGCTAAATTGACAAAACAAAAGGGAGAGACAGAAATGAAGAGACCGGTTCAGTCTTGCAGGCAGCCTGCAGCAGGGAAAAAGGAAGAGCTGTTTAGGCTCCGGCATCCCGTTTCTTCCACACGTGGAGCGAAACAGCAGGTTTATGAGTCTCCAGAAGTCTGTAGAACCAGGAGGAAGGATGGGATTTGGAGAGAGCAGTGAGTGTTACCACTGCAAGTGCCATTAGTGATGTAGCTCTTGTTTGTGGGGTTCTTTAATAAATATTTAGTGTTGGCTGTGTTCCAGCTCAGTTCTCTTCTGCCCTTTCCTCCACATTTCCGTGCTGACAAGATCCGTTGTTTAATCCCCTTTGTGAGGAAGTTGTTTCCGTGCATTAATTCTAATGTGAAAACTGGGGTTGACCTGGTGTCCTGGTTGGAGAGCCCCAGGATGGAAGTTCTCTGGAGCTCCTGGCCCTGGTGCAATCACAGTGGGGGGTGGCAGCTGTGCCAATGGGGAGGCGAGAATGGGTCAGGTGACCCAAATGGACCAATCACAGCGCTCCTTCCCATGGGGCTCAGTATAAAAGGGCCCCTAAGAAGAGCCCTGGGGCCATTAGTGCTGCTGGGCTGGGAGGATCAACGCTGGCAGTTCCTCATCTCCCCTGTGCTGCTGGTGTTCCTGCCTCCTGTTGTGCTGCATAGAAGCAACGTTCCTCAGGGTGGGTGATCTTGCGCTGCCTCCCTGGGTGGGAGCAGCACAGCTCTTTTCTGGTTTTTGGTTTGGACTGTCATTGGGACGCTGGGGTTGGGTGCTCTCTGCTGCTGAGTCCAGTCAGGGACTTTTTTTTTCTGCTTGGGACCTTCTTGTCATCTGAAAGGTGTGGGTCCCCTATTAACATTTTCTCTGAGCATGTTGGCATGCTTGTGTGTGTCCATATGTAGTCTGACCTCTTCGTTGTTACTGTTTTTTTGTTGTTGGTGTTTTTTTTTTCATTAGATGTGGTGTTGGGTTATATAGTTTGGGGGTGAACTGGTAGCATAGGGTCAATGGTTGGATTCGATGATCCCAAGGGTCTTTTCCAACCTGAATTGTTCTAGGATTCTGTGATTCAAGTGTTTTTTTTCAACCTCAGAGTCTGTCTCCCTGTTCCCCTCCTGTGGGATGGTGTGGGGGGATCACAGAGAGCATCTGTCAGAGTCTAGTGGCTGGCCCACCCTTAAACCTCAGCAGTCACCTTCCCCTTGCCAAAACTCCGGTGATGGAAGTGGCATGTCGTGGTGGCAGTTGCATCGGGTTTTGAGTCTGTATCAGAGGAGAAGTCTGATCTTTGGCTTCCAGCTGCCCGTTGAGGTGGTTCTGGCAGCAATGATGGAGGCACTAGGAGTGCCTCTGTAAAATACTGCATCGGGTAAAGTTAATTGCGGGAGGGCTACATGATATGACAATTTTCTCTTTTTTTTTTTTTTGAAGAAGGAATTCTGGTGTTTATCTCATGTCATGGATTAGTTACTGATGCTTGTTTTCTCTTTATAAACAGTGATTAGCAGAACTGTTTCAAGATGCAGCTGGCTGTAGAGTTTTCCTTCCCATACGGTACTGGAGGCCTTAAAAATTGTGCTTTATCCTTAGCTATTTAGAGAAATAGTCTTTTTTTTTTTTTTTTTGTCCCCAGAGAGCCTCATGATTGATTTGTCTGATTGGAGAATGCCTTCATGGCCACAATATTGCAGTTAAGAGCAATAAGGGTGTTTTTTGATTTTGCAGCAATTTGCTTTTGTAGCTATTTCACCACTACTATATGGAAATGGAGCTTCAGCTAATTAGAAATAAGTAAATAAAACCATGAAAACCAGATCATAGAGTCACAGAAGAGCTGGAGTTGGAAGTGACCTTATAGATCATCT
>NW_009716360.1:0-22185 GCF_000703405.1 Apaloderma vittatum
AATAAATCGGAAAACGGGACGGACAGCACGGCTGCCCCTGCCCTTAGTACCTACACCCCAGAAGACATGGTACAACAGATGAAAGAACTAATCACTGAGAACAATGAGTTAAAAGGTGAGTGTGCATGTGAGCTGGTCTTGAAATGCAACAGCCTCTTCTGTGGGCTTTTTTTGTCCTATAAGTATGAATTCTGTGCTCATTTGCTCTTGCTGAATAACATTTTACACCTGGGTAGCAGGTTAAATAGTTCTGCAAGTGGCAAGGCCAATTCGGTAGGACACTTCTCACAGGTAATTAGGGACAGAACCAGGGGGAATGGTTGCAAGTTGCAACAGGGCAAGTTTAGGCTGGACATTAGGAAGAAATTCTTCACAGAAAGAGTGGTCAGATGCTGGAATAGACTGCCTGGGGACGTGGTTGAGTCACCATCCCTGGATGCGTTAAATTGTCGTTTAGATGTGGTGTTGGGTGATATGGTTTAGGGGTGACCTTGTAGTGTAGGGTTAATGGTTGGACTCGATGATCCCAAGGGTCTTTTCCAACCTGAATTGTTCTATGATTCTAGGATTCTGTGATCAAATGGAATTGGTATGGAGAACAGCCCAAGGTGTGGGTGACTTACGTGCTTTACAATTATACATGTAAGCAGTATAGCACTGTGTACCTGAGGAAACAAGGGGAAAATATCTTGCTGTGATACATTCTTTGCTCATCAACGTCCAAAAGCTTCTTTTGGTTTGTATTTTAAGACTGTTGGGAAGCTGTGTTACAGACAGACTAACATTTTGCCACAGCTGCATCAGGAAGGGTAGATACTGCACAGTGCCCAGAACAGTTTGAGTTAGGATGCTCTCTGATAGGAGCCGCCTCACCTCAGGCAGGGAGGGGAATTGGAACAGGCTGTCCTGCGCTGTGAGTAGGCTTCGAACATTTTGATGTGGCAGCACCTTCTGGACTTCAAAAGGAATTGGTCTGTCCAGGAGAAGCCGATAGGTTCCACTGAAAAAGCCTAATGATTTGAGTTTTTCAGGCAAGGCATTTATTTCTGACTCCTGGGAGTTTAGGTGTCAGATCCAAGACCAAAGGGATCTGGGAATTTTGTGTATAAAAAACAGAGGTACATCATTGTTTATATGGCAGCAAAAGCATAAAGTCATATATCTTGTGTGTTGTCATTTTACATGAGCGTTTAAATTCTGCCTAGATAGCTTTCTGGACCTCAACCAAGTTCTCTGTCTTGGAGTCTTATGGGCAGGAAAGTTGTTTCCAGAAGTGCCTGTGGTATTTTGCTAAAAGGTCCTATATCATGTAACATGATGTTTTGGGACTGTATCTACATCTGCTGTAACTCATACCTTGCCAAATCATTCTATATTTGTTTACATAACCTAAAGGATTTGTTGGCAGTTTATAATACGAGATCAGGACAATAATGGAAGTTGTTGGAAGATACAATGTATGAAAGATTTTCAAGCAACTGGCTTTGAGTTTGCTGCTTTTAAAAAGCAAATCTGAAATACTTTCATTGGCTTTTCCTAAAAACCTGTGAGCATTTTGCAGTAGTAAGACTGACATTGTTACATAGTGTGTTACCTGCACGTGGCTTCTCGGTGAGGGGGTACTGATTTTGCTGCATCAGGTATATTTTTGGAATGCTTTCAATCAAATCTTCACCAAATGTTCACGTAGAGCGTTGTTGAGCATTCTTGAGACATTTGATTTGATAGCATCCGGTTTTGTGTAGGAATTTACCAGTCTAGAATGTCTGTTTTGCCAACCAAGTCTCAGTAGTTTCAGAATCTCAACTTGGTAGTTTCATTTGGGTTGGTGATGTAACTAGCACGTGCAGCAAGTCACCAAGTACCTCTTGTGAGCAATACTTCTTGCTTGTACTTCTTGGTTTAGGAATAAGTCAAGAAGTGAGAGAATGTGGGCATGTGATCTCAGCAGTGGATTTAATGCTATTTAGCAGAGTGCTAACAGACTGTAATAAGTTTCATTTTGGTTTGGTATTTTAAGTATTTGGTATTACACCAGGAGGTTCACATTTTATACCAAATTATTGCTGACACATTTGATGCTGAAGAATGCTGAGCTCAGTGTAATGGAAATCTGCTGTTTCATGGACAAAGTATTAATGTGAATCGATGTCTTGTCTCTGGCTGTTGTTTAGAAGCCATGAAGTTGCATAACCAAGCTATGAAGGACCGATATGAGGAACTTTCCATCTGGCGGGAGAAGCAGAAAGAAGAACGAGAATTTTACGAGTTAAAGTTTAAGGAGGCTAAGCAGTGCTTGCAAGCCAAGTGCATTGAAAATGAACAGCTACAGCAACAACTTCAGAGCTTAAAGGAAAGAGAAGGAGGAGCAGAAATGGTAAATGAAGAATCAGTTGGATTTGCATTATTTTAAATTGAAAGTCTGGAGCATTCATGTCCCTTCAACACACTGGAAGGCTTGGGGATTTCTTAAAATCTCCATTTTTACCCTTAAGCTCTAACAAGATGTCTTGGCCTGACTTATTTGATAGTCTTCTCTGAGTGCAGTAATTGTGCCACGCCTGAGATAAGTTACATGTTAATTAACATTTAATTAGCAATAACAATTAACATTCTTGACATAAGAAATCAACATTTCTTGCTACCTTTCCGTTTTTTATTTTGTTTACTGTTTGGTCTCTCTTACCTTTGTCCCCCTCACTTTGCTCATCAGACTCTATTTCTCATGATCATTTAATCGCTTTTGTATTTGTGTTTCCAGGAAAAGCTGACATGTAAACAAAAAAAGAAAAAAAAGACCTGGCATCTATTTTTATTATGTTGTTCTCTTCTCATGAAAGCTCTTTTACTGAGGACAAATTAGATTTTTACTGCTCCATGGGAGTCTGACTGAGCTCTTCCTCCCTCTGTCTTACCTTTGGCTCTATAACACATTGTTTCTGATGTTGCAGGTGACATTTGGCAGGTAGTACTGAAGACACCTATGGATAAAGTCTATTAAAACAAAATGTGCTTTATCCCACGCGATCATACGAAGAGGTATTTAGCAAGACTGCCTCTAGCTGTTTTAGAACTTCTTGTACTTCAAATACTTAAAAAGCATGTTATTGACAGAGAGAGCCAACCTGCTTGAGTAATACAGCATGCAGACAAGTAAAAATAAATCTCTTCTAATTATCTCATTCCAAGAGCTTCATAGGGTAAGCCCTGATTATTCCATGATTCTTTGCAGTTTTATCAGCCAGTGGTAACTGCAGTTTAAACGGCAACGTTTTCATTTCTGATGATGATTTTTGGGCTGACACTGTCATTTAAGCCAAAATCGCTTCCTCTCTTGAATACCTTAGTTCTACCTGAGTTCTTTTTTCTTTTTAATTTTTTAGAAAGAGTATGAAAACATTTCCTCTAACAGAAAGACTAATTTAAAATTAGCTCAATTTTTCCTCTGTGTTTTACTGTTAACTGAGGTACTCTGTAGTCCATCGCTACTGTTAAGTGACATCTCTGTTTCACTCAAAATAAATCATGGATGTATTGTGTTGCCTCCCTTAGTGATACACCAGCATTCACAGGAGGATTCCTCTCAAAAACTGTACCTGTGTTAACACAGGCTGATGTGAAGCTCGCTCTTCTTCACTGGAGCTGACGCTCATTGCATCCTCTTGCAGCATAAGCACAAAATCCGAGACAGCAGCAAGTCATGCGGGTGACTGATGAGAGACACTGTCAGCATAACAAGAGTTTGGAGACTGGCCATGAGTGATAGATTAGAATGTAATTCAGACTCCAGGAATTTTCCAGAATTTACATTGATGGTATGTGGCGTAATAAAGCCTTTACCAGGGGAAGAAATTGAGGAAGAAACAAACTGACAGGGAAAGTTTCATGATGGGGAGAGGCATTTAAAGGAGATAATAAACTGAGGCTTCCTGGTTACAAAGAGGCTTGTGAGTGAGTTCTGAGGATCCTGAGGAAAGGGAAGAGGCAACAGATGAAGGACACAGTCATGATTGGAAGGAGAGATTAAGTATGGGGAGAATATCTGAGGAAGTGTCTTTGTGGAATAGAAGGAATACAGGGAGAGATTTATTCTTGGAGATGGGATGCAGAGAAATTGTATGGTGGGGAAAAGCTGAAAGTCGAGTGTGTGGCAGTACTCTCTGCACACTGGTCTTTTCTCTCTAGAATCTTAGGTAGGTTTGGGAAAAGACGAATAAGGATGAGAGTGAAAAAATACAGTGATTCTGTAGGTTAGCTGAGACCCTATGTGGTAGTGGGAGGCATCTTAGAGTCATAGAATGTTAGGAGTTGGAAGGGACGTCTGGAGATCCAATCCCTCTGCCAAAGCAAGATTGCCTAGAGTGGGCCACAGAGGAACATGTCCAGGCGGGTTTTGAAAGTCTCCAGAGCAGGAGACTCCACACCCTCCCTGGGCAGCCTGTGCCAGGGCTCCGTCACCCTCACAGGAAAGAAGTTTCTCCTCATGTTGAGGAACTTCCTATGTTCTAGCTTATGTCCATTATTCCTTGTTCTATTACTGGGCACCACTGTGAAGAGACCAGCACCTTCTTCTTGACCTCCACTCCTCAGGTATTTATATGCACAGATTCAGGCAACGATTTGCATCCTAATTCTCCAAGAACCAGAAGCATGATGCTCATCATTTGATTAACTTGGTTTCACAGGTTACACTTCTTGCTGTCTGCTGAACGATGCATAGTTTAAGGTTCTGTACACTGCACTTTTCCAGGCAAACATAAACAAAGAGGAAGGGATGCAGGACACCAGTGTTACGTTCAGGCTCTGTGCTCCTTGGCGGTTGTTTCCTTTTGGTTGGCTAACGCGCACTTTGTTTGTCCCAGGAGGGCTGCACAGCTCCCGAGAAGGAAGTGAGGCAGCTGAAATCCCAGGTTCGGCGTCTCCAGGCTGAGAAGGCAGATCTTCTAGCCATCATTTCAGAACTGCAGGTCAAGCTGAACATCTCCTCAGCAGAGGATTCCTTTGTGGAGATTAGGATGAATGTAAGTCAGGGGAATAAAAACAAAACAGTGAACTGCGGCTAGAACATTGGGTTCCAGCTTGGTCCTCATATTTTTTTGCAGACTGAATTTTCTCCTCATGCTAGGCTAAGCGAAGAGGAAGTGAAGTCTAGGTGTGACTATGGTGACAGGATTCACTTTCCAGTGAGGTAGTAGAAAGGGTGAACCTGTGCCCACGTTAATGAAAAGTCTTTATGCGTCTTTGAGGAGAACAGCAAACTGCCAGCAACAGCAGTAGCGCAAGATACGAGCCCAGTACATTTGGGAGAAGAGTTGCACGGTCTCTTAGATTGCTTGACACAGAGCACATGTGTGTTACAAGATGTAGTGGTAAAGGAATTGGAATTTATTTTTGTCCTTCCACTTCCATGCTCAGATTAATTTCACAGATAGCCTCTGTTGCATGAAAAATATTCTCTGAAAAAAACAACGTGGTCCAGCAGGTGATTTCAGACTAGTCCAAAACATGAGGAGTCTTATTCGGTTGGAATATCTGTACTATCTTTTGTCAAAGGGCAACACTTATGCATAGAGGGCGGCATTTTCTTTTGATGTTCGGGCTCGCTTTCTACTGCCAGATGTGTAGAGATGCAGGCAAACAAAACTAAGTGCTATGAGCGTTTCCCATAGGCTCAAAAATCTTACTTTTTTCGAAATGTGACAATGTGAGTCTCCACTATTCCCATAACAGCAGATCCCTCTCTGGAAAGTACAAGTGCAAGAAGAAATTAAGAGAATATAACTTAAAACTTGTTTGGAGTTGTTGAAGAAAACTTCAGACTGCAGGAAAGATTGTCCTTTGGGTTACAAAGGTCAAGGAGTGAGTTTCACAGTGGGCAAGAAAAGTGGTTCTTTTGGGAGGCAGGAGAGTGGGGTTTAGGCTTGTATTTGAAGTCACCTGCAGTGATGTTGGCTGTTGCTGTGCTGTGTTCCATCATCTTTACAAGGGAGAGCAGCCGTGGAAGTCACAGACAATAGGAGAAGGCCCAGCTTCTGTTCTGATCTGAACAGAAGAGATACTTCACATGCCTTTCCCTGTATTTAAGAGCTTCCAAAATGTGAAAGTGATATGTAGGAATTTTGTGGGTTTGTTTTTATTGCTATGATAGTAGTTTTCCCTGTTTTTCTTCCTTCCTTAAGTTGAGTAAATAAAACTGTGTCCTGCTTAGTCCAAATACCGAGTTAATAGTGTTTTTCTCTTTCCTAGGGAGGAGAAATAAATAGAACTGCACAGGAACATCAAGAAAATAGTGGTGAAATGACCAGTAACATTGCTGTCTACATGTACGTAGGTTTTTGTGTGGTGTGTATGACTCAGACTTGTGCAATGTGTTTGTGTTCAAACAGAATGTGAGGGAACTTTTTCCTATGAGGAATGCACTGGAAAATCCTGTTGTTCTAGGGCCTTGCATCCCTTTGTTGCAGTAGCTCTGCCTTCCTACCATTTCAAAAAGACTTTCAGCTTTCTGGCATTTTTTTCTTCTGATTTTCACTCGCTGACAAGAGGGAGTGCATAGTCTTGCCAGTTGGCCCAGCATTTAGGTATATCCCTGACTTGCCAACTTTTCAGGTTTTAAGGGAGGCCAAACAGAAAGGTAAAGAGAGAGGCTGCAGGGACTCTTATCCTCCCTTCTAGTCATTGGAGACCCTCTAAGAGAGTATCCATCCTCAACCTAATTATAATGATGTAAGAATCTTTTAGTTTTACAGATCTGAACATGTCTGATCTGTTTGTGTGTGGTTGGTATAAAGTCTATCACAGTGGGGTAGACAGACAGACAGACATTGCAGTGACATAGTCCTTATTTTTCAGGTTACTAGCCTTAAGATACTAGCATTCTGTTTAGGTTACTTCTCAAAATTTGATCTTTACATCAGCTCCAGGCCACAAGGGACTTTCTTGCCCCTAGCTGAACCTTTCCTCCTCATAGACACAGACAGCTGATACTATTAAACATTCCATTTTGGATACTGCCCAATTTAGCAGCTAGGCGGTTGTGGCCAAAGTCTTTTATTTACTTTGTGGCGAAAAGGATTTAGGAAACGTGAAGGGCATAAGCAGGCCAGAAAGCCGTGCTCCGTGTACAGGTTGTCGCTCCCTATGTCACTGCAGGGGACAACAGTGGCTTAATATAGTGACACAGGAAAACGTATCCCTCAGCATGCACTTAAGAAGTTGAAGCAGTGGGTGGGGGAAGTTATGGTCATGGGTGAAACTGAGAGAGTCGCTGATCACAGACCAGGCTGTGAGTGTTAAGTTTGTTGTTAGCAGTGGCTTGTGAGAACACTCTGATTACCCGGTGACATTATCTGTGGGACTTGCATATCTTTTGATGAGTATGTGGGCTGTAGCTACAAGAACAGGGGGTATTTGTGCCTCTTAAAGTATTTTCTGCCTTACCACGTGTCTTTGTCCAGCACTGAAACTTTAGACTGGTGCTGTTAACAGGTTCGATGAAATGTGATCGACTCAGGACGGCTCTATTTCTGTAAGAGTAGAACTGTGCACTAAAAATCCCCTGATAAAAGTTTTTTACTTAAAATACCCTGGCTGAACACTGTCTGTGAGGTATTGAATTTTGCTCACCAAAGACTTCTAACTCTCAGGAGCACGTAAAGGGCTATACTTGACCTTCTGTTCTGAATTACAAAAGCAGAGTTTTTAACACAGGCTGGTTTATAGCTGAGCTCCTGAAATGTACAGTGTATATAATGTGTGCATTTTACCATATAGTTAGAGGATTTTGGCTTTTGGCTTTCTGTCTAGATGAACATAAAAATGGAGCAAATGAAATACAGTATTTTATCATCAGGAAATTAGCTTACTTGATTTTTCAGTTAGTTTTATACTGGTTTTGGTTTGCTTCCTCAATAGCATCTCTGAAAAGAGCTATAGAATACTACAGAGGTGAAACATTAAAGAGATGGGGTTTTTTTCCCCCCTGCAAAAGAAAGCAATTTCTGGTGATTATTTTTAGTGGAACATGCCTCTTTTTCCTGGAAAGGAGTTAAACAGAGATAAGAAATGTTGCATGTTTAATTAGAAAAAAAATATTATTTTGGGAACAGAGAGCAGCACTTTGCAGAAGGGACTGCAAAGTAGGTCAGAATCAATGCACTGAGTTTTGACCACTTTTGATTTCCTTGCTTAAGTCCTAAATTGTTTCCCCAGCTTGAAGAGGACTGTCTGAGTGCTGTGCAAAGCAAGAACTACTTTTGCACACACGAGGACTGTGGCTAGCAGCTTGTAGGCAGATGTTGGTTCTCTGGAATGAGCTCTTTGCTCAGAATGTTAGTTTTCAGCAATGCACGAAGCGCATCAGGCTGGATCTGAGAACTAGGGATAAGGGGGAGAACTGATACCTGAGAACTAGGGATAAGTAAAATCATGGCTGTTATCGTTTACACCTGGTTTGGTTTGAAGCAGTAACAAACCTGCAGATGAATCGAAGAATTTGGAGTCTGAGGAACTAACTGTGAGCCAACTGCTGTGCTGCCTTAGAAATGAAACTCAGAAGAGGGAAAAGCTTGAGAAGGAGCTGCAGGATCTCAAAGAGAGGTATGAAGCAGGTGCAGTGTAACATTCGGAGCTGTTCTTTTTCAGCGCTGCTGTAGTTGCTAAGTCTGTGACTCAGCAGAGACAAGCTGCAGTGTCAGCGTGACCTGGATGGGGAATTTCCCAAGCATCCAGTAGCAATAACCTATTTTTATGGTAGCCCTTATAGGGATAAACCACAGATTCTCTTCCATAGGCAGAAGAGTTTCCATGTTTTATTTATTCTTTCCGACAGAACCACCGATCAAGACAAATTTTCTGTTTCCTCTTGAGTTTGAACTTTCCCCAGGTTATGTCAGAATAATGTGATGACTAATTGAGGATGCTCTCTCCCCTCACTCCTCCATAGTTATTTGGTTTTATAGGCATCATCTGCATGTGGGGCCTTAAGCAAATCACTATGTATAAAATGGGGATTGCAGTCCTCTTCATGATACTGGCAGGCTACATTTAGCAATGTGTGAGCTTGGAAAAGCTCCTTAGAAATGACTAAAATAAGTTTAATTCCAAACTTGTCTAAGAGAGGTACGAGTAAGACTTTCTGGATGTTATTTACTATGAAAGGTTGGTGTTGCAGTAATTGCTTTTACGTAGTCTTCCTAGAAGAAGTAATGAGCCATAGTGAAATGGCTCTTAGAAATCTCTGCCTCTGAAAATACCAAAGGAAAATAGAGGCAATGTTAATTACTGGATTCAGTGAACAGACTGACCCATTTCCAAAGGGTTAGCAGTTTTGGACTGTACCAAAGATCTCTCGCTGTGGACTGAATGTCACTATCCTCCACTGAACCCGCAGACTTATATATGCATTTAAATTAAATATACATGCTGGGTATCCTGTGCTCTTCAGGAACCCTCATGGTTCTGTGGGCTTTCTTGTGTATCTGTGCTTTCAGTTCTGCCTATTGTTTGCGGCTGTGATGTTAGACAGTACATCACTTGCATGAAATCCCTGGATAGTCACAATCTCAGCTGAAATGTAGGCTAAATCCATTTTTATTGGCTCTTTCTGTTTTCCAGACTGTCAAAGCTGGAAAAGGAAACCAGCAACTGCCTGGAGAGTGGGACACAAACTGAACAGGAAGAAGAGGATAGTTCAGAGGCTGTAAGTACCTGTCCTGAGTTGAAATTTAACAACATGCAGTTTACTTGTTGAGGCCAACAACCTCAGGACCTAGATTTCCCCTTTCACAGGAATCCTGCACAGGGTATGGAAATGAATTCTGAACTCTCCAATCTGTATCTTAAAGGTGTTTCCAAATTACACCAGCCACCAAAAAGAGGTGAGATTGGTGACCGAGAATTAGGGAGGCACAGCATAACTGCAAGTGTACTTCATTGCCCTCACCACGCCCACTAAAGAAAGAGAGATTCAGTCATTTCTAGCTCAAGAAAGTCTTCTGGGCTGGGTGTTTCCTTGCTGCTGGCTCAGGCAGCTTTTGGGTCAGAGTGCAATGAGAGAGTACTGTAAGACAGACTTTAGATGTTAAGCTAGTACAGCAGCTGGTGTGTGGGTTTTGTCAAGGTTTTGGTGGAACATGTTACGATAGTAGGGCCTAAATATCTCAGACAGTCCTTTTCACCAGGGTCCAAGAGTTCACAGTCCAGCTTTACTAGCAGTCATAGTCTTGCCAGTGATATATGGTTTCATTTGCTGACACATTTTGTGTTAAGGCAGTTTGTACTGCAAATAGAAACACCATCACCTTACAATAATCAGTGCTTTCATCTGGGAGTGTGATTGCATTCGTTGGATTGTTGGGGAAAATAATTTTGCGGCTTGTTTTGCAGCCATGATGGTAGAAGAACAATCTCTTTTTGCTTTTGAGACAGAAAAGACATAGGGCAGTGTGCTTTGAGTGTTGACACTGTTATATGCAGTCCCTTTTGCTTGTTACAACTGGGGAATGGTACTAGCTTGGGCAGCTTGTGGAGGGTGTCTCAGCAACGTTGTCAGTAGACAGCTGAGTTCTGTGTGCCTCTCGGTGACACTGGCTGTGTTCCACACCTCTGCTTTGAGATGAAAGCTGGAAGTGTTCACAGGTCGTCATGGATGAACAACTTCTGGGGAAGTGAGGGGCTTTCCCTCTTAGAAAACTGAGGCTTTTCCTCAAGGAAATAGGGCAGCATCATGCACTTGATACACCTGGTATCTTTTTAGCCACAGCCACCCAGCTCATTCCCAAGCTGAACTTCCAATGCATTTGAGGGAATAAGACGTTATCCATGATAATTACAGAGACAGTTAAACTAATGATAACATGATGATGAGATTCAGATGCTTTTTTTAGGAAAGCTCCAGGATGTACCTCCAGAGACTACAAACCAGCAGGAACCAAAGCTTTCATGTCTTCCAGAGTGTGGGGATATATTTTAAGAAATGGAAACTCTGAGGTGTGCTTTGGATCTTGGGTTGGAGGAAAACCGAGCTGCTGTTTGTTTCCTCCTCTTGCTTTTTGCCTGTCTTCAGGGTATTTCAGTGATCTTGATTGAAATGAAAAGGGCCAGAAACTCTTGGCAAAACTGATTACAGTTTTACTAGAAATCATCTTGGTTTGCAGCAATGTCAGCAGACTGGAAGCCTACCCTAGGGATAGATAATTTGTTTATGTTCCTTTGGTAATTGTGAAGCTTTGTGGATGGGGACTTACTACTGAGTAGAGTGTAACAGTGCATACTCTGTTTTCTCTGGAGAAAGAGTGATACTTCCTGCTTACATCTCCTAGGCTGTAACTCTGCTGTCTTGAATTGTCCCTATGTAATTTTCCTTTTTTTTTTTCTGTCAAAGGTTGGCAGTGAAGTAGAAGCCCTAAATTCTCAAGTTTGTGCTCTGTTTAAAGAGCTTCACGAAGCACATGAGAAGTTAAAAGAAGCAGAATTGATTCAGAAGAAGCTTCAAGAAAAGTAAGGTTCAGAAAAATAAAAGTTCTGCCATGACACCCATCAATATATATTCCTATGACAGCTCCCACCTTGGAAAACACACTATGTCTACAAGCATCAACTTAAATATCTGTTTCATAGAAATACTGTAAAAGATTGCTCCTTCTTTGTAAGCAGAGATGAAAGTGAAGAAATACAGTAATTGTCAGAAAATCTGAGCTGCCAACCCAGTTCTACAAATAGAACCCTTGAGTTTTAAGGTTTCAGTTTTAACCCTTCCTGATGTAAAGCAAAATCGTTCTTGTTTTCTACTTCATATAATCAATCCCTGTTCTACTTTAAGAGGAAGAAACTAATGGACCTGGTTATGACCTTTTTCACATGAACTGTTTGTCCCTTTGAAGACCAATTATGTGAGTTACAAAAAGGAGTTGAAAGACTCTCACCATAGTTCAGTTTTCTGTCAAATTCCAGTTCTTCGAGAATCATAATAATAAGAAAGCAGTGATTTCAGTAGCTTTGTTTTCTGATGGTTATGTATAAGTTCATTTTTTGTCTTTCGTTTTTCTTCATCAGTATAAGCCTTTAAAGTGAACCATACACAGATTCTCCTAGCAATGTGCCTAGTGTGCCAAATCCTTTGGGAAAAGGTGAACAAGAGAGATCAACCGTTTTTCCGTCACACAGATTCTCCTAGTAATGTGCCTAGTGTGCCAAATCCTTTGGGAACAGGTGAACAAGAGAGATCAACCGTTTTTCCGTGTTCTGTCAGGTGCCAAGTACTGGAAAGAAAAAGCTCAGCTGCTGCATCAGACTTGGAGGAGAAGCAGCAGCTAATATACACCGTCAAGAAGCTGGAACTTCAGGTGGAGAGCATGCAAGCAGAGGTCAGGCTGGAACAAGCCAAGACACATGAAGAAAAGTGAGTATGACTTGGGTTTATATTCCAGGGAGGTTTTGCCAGTGAGGAAGTGAAGTCCAAGAGAACCTGGCCAAAGGGAATTGAATCTGAAATACCAGTTTTATGTTCTGCAATCTCTGAAACTGTGTTACGCTTGTAGAGTCTGAACTAGAAACCTGCATTCACCTCAGTGTCTATGTCACTTTGAATCCTGTGTCTCCACATTAGGCCCAAACTTTATTCTGTCATCTACTAAACCCCTCACTTAAGAAAAATTGAGCTGTCAGCTCTGACTTTTATCTTCCTTTTGTCCTAAAGTCAAAAATGGAATAGTGTCAAGTATAACATGGCAGGAGAAAAGTAACAGCAGCTGTCCCACTGCCTAGCAGGGGTAAATGCTGCCACATCTTGGAGGGCAGGGACAAGTCAGGTGCTGACAATGACGGGCAAGTGACATTAGTGAAGAGGTTTGTGGTCCATACAGTACATTTGCAACTAGGAGAGGCGAGTGTGGAGTGAAGGTGAGGTAAAGAGACTTGCTGTTTGCTCTGGCTCCCTGCTCCCTTTCATGTGCAGTCCATGTAAGGAGTGTGGAAATGTCAGTCCAAGCTGTACAGAAAGGCTGAACTTCCTGCAGGACGTGTCTTCAGCTGCCAAAAAACCTGATTGTTATCTTTTGGAGCCTCTGTGTGGTTCTTCTCCTGATGAATTCTCCTTTGCTTGAAGTCTCTGAGTCAAAACTTGGATGTCTTCCTAAGAGGGGTGTTACATTTTGAACAGAATTTGTGAGCTTGATATAAAAATTTTGGGTGATGGATTATTGCATGTGAAATGCAGATGATCAGTGAGGACATTTGTTTGGACTCACTCTGTGGACAGCAGCACACAACTCATTGGAAGAGAGGTGTTGAGACACGGAGCATCAGAAATGCAGATTCACTTGCTGAGAGCTCATGATGGCTTTTTTCCTAAATTCTAACGGCTAATTTAGATTTCAAAGAGTTGTTAAGTGTTTCAAACTTGTACCTCTTTTCTTGTCATAAACAGGGCAAGATACAGTAGCTTGCAGGATGCATATAACAAACTCCTTCCTGAACTCACTGAGGCAACGAAAAAAATCAATGAAATGAAACTCAAAGAGGTAAATTCATCACAAGAAGAAGTCAGAATTAATTAGGAGGGCGCAGGAAGGGATGGAAGAATGTATGTAGGAACAGATTTGGGCAGGAAACAAATGTTATCCTTTCCACATAATGTAGCAGGTGACACAGCAGCGTTGCTCTGATAAACATAGATCCTATTCTGTCAGTTACAGAAAATTTTATCCACACATCAGTACTTTCATGGTGTTTTGTAGATAAAGGTCTAATCTACAGTGCAGTGTGGAGTCCAGTCCTTAGAGATCAGTGCTATGCAAAGGCATATCGGTGTTCCTGCAGCATAATCTGGAAATGTGTGACGGTAGCCCTCAAAACATTTTTATAATTTTAAATGGAATGCCTGCCACAGTGAGGTCTTGTTCAGAACGGAGGTTCCATGCAAGTGCTAGATTCTTCTGTGTAATTTTGGGAAGTGGGAAAACATCCTTGGCAGTGCAGGTTGGGGAGTTCCCTTTTAACTTGATACAATGTAGTCTGAAAGTGCAAAACTAGTCTTTAAAGTAAGATACCAGTCACCCCTGCTGTCTTATTCGGTGTTCATCTGATGACCAAAATTCGAAGCTTTTCCAAGGGCAGGAGTAGTAAGAGGCAAAGTTACTTCAGGCAGGGTCGTATTCTGAGTTCATCTCATAAACATAGTTCTTCCTTGCAGCGGGACAGAGTGGATAAAGTTGTGGTAGAACAACTGAACGCAAAGGTGGAGTTGGCAGAACAAGCCCTTGCTGCAAAGCAGCTCCAGATAGATGAAATGAAGCAGATAATTGCTAAGCAAGAGGAGGACCTTGAAACCATGGCTGTGCTCCGTGCTCAGGTATCAGCTCTTCTTCAGGAACTGGCTAATTCTCCCCTGCCAATATTCAGAAACCAGAGGGAGGTATTTAATGGCTCACTCTGGAATACTGAATGCATTTCCTTATTCCTAAATTGCAAAACATTATTCCCTTACTTGGCCTGCTTTGCAGATCCCTGCAGAGCCTTTACCACTATATCCTGCAGTTCTGTAGGAGGAACTGTGTATGCTGGAGTCTGGCACAATAAACACAAGTTGGAAATACGCGTGTTTGTGTATCTAAAACCACTGCATGTGTTTCAGGGATGATTTTTCTTAAACCAGCGTGTGTAAGCAGTGACTGAAAAAGGTCTGCATCATGTTTAAGGCACAGAACTAGTGAAAGATGTGCCTGCTCACTGCAGGGAGGTTGGACTAGATGACCTTTAAAGGTCCCTTCCAGCCCAACACATTCTATGATTCTGTGATCTTGACCCAGTTCCACTGTCTGTGCGATAGATTTGTTTGTGTCATCGGTCAAATCACCTTCTCACTGCTTGTCCGTGCCTCACCTCTGCCTCTGTACAGCAGAGGGCAGTAGCACTGTCCCAGGTAAGAAACTGGAAGTATCTTATGCAGAATCCAGAAACCACTCAGTCTTCTTCACCTTGTTAAGTGGTGTGGGTCTTCACTCTGCAGTTTGTAGGTGCTGTAGGAGTGCTTTGAGTAGATGCAGACTATGATAGAGGTTTGGTATTTTGGCATGTAATACATGACTGTGCTTCAGTCTTCAGTTACAAATTCGCAGAGTGATTTCATTTCTCTGATCAGATGGAGGTGTACTGTTCTGATTTCCATGCTGAGAGGGCAGCAAGAGAGAAGATCCATGAGGAGAAGGAGCAGTTGGCTGTCCAGCTGGCATATCTGCTAAAAGAGCAGCAAAACCTTGAGGAGCTTGGCCGGTGAGAACAGATTTTGGCTGAGGTGCCTTTGGACTGTCTTGTTACCCTGTGTGCTGGGGTTGGCCACCATCGTCTCGCTGTCATCTCAGCAGAAAGGCAAACAACTTTGCAGATATTTATTTCTTGGTTAATTTGAATTTTAAACGAGAAAAAAAATTAATCAATGACTTCTCATTTTAATTTTGTGATAGAATCTCTGTAAGGTATCTTAGAACTTCCTTGGGTGCCTTAGCGAGTTGTCACTTTGGATGATTCATGCTTGGTAAATTCTCCCTGCTGACTCATGTGAGTTTCTTTGGGTTCTGGCCTCAATTCTAGTGGTGAATCTGCAGCTCAGCTTGCTGCCTGTGTGCCCGGGGTATCTGTTGCTTCCCCGGGGGGCAGTGGTAAGTGGGTACTCAGAGTTTCAAGTACTGTGATACCCTGAAATTGCACCACTTAGCACTCTCCGTTGTAAGAGAGAAAAAACCGAGATATTAACCATGTGACCTCCACTCATATTGGGGAAGCCATGGGTACAAGAAGCATGCCCAGAATTTAAACAATCAAGTTATGTTTCACATTCACTGCACACTGAACCCTTTTTGTGGTATTACTTGCTTTTCTGCTTTAACCAAATTTGCAGTTTGCCCTGAATAGCTGAGAGCTCCTGAGGTTTTCCAAAGAAGTATGCCCCACATCCCGAGGTGTGTAGCTACCCAAATCTGCAGGGGTCAGTTGTATGACCCTGAAAAAAACTTGGCACAATCTCACAAAGCAGTGGTGTTTTTAGGTCCCGTTTCTGAGCAAGAGTTGCGAACTAAACGCATGACCAGTTGACATAATTTACTTGCAAATCCTTTTACCTTTTCTGGAGACAAAGGGAAATGTACCTTTCGCTGAGTCTTTGGGGTTTTTTTTGGAGCCCTTGGCTTATTTTTTTATTATTTATTTATTCTCCTTAGAAATTCTTTGGCGGAGATGCAGAATCGCCACGGAGCCAGGGCACCAGATCGGGAACACTCACCTCGCCTTCTCCAAAGAGGTACCGCAATCAACCTCTCCAGCTCACGGGGCCAGGCCCTGCTGCATTCAGTTTAAACTTGCTCAGTTTAAACTGAGTTTAAACTTGCTTATTTTAAACTACTTAGCTGGAGGCAGCTCTCCTGTAGCAGCTGGATAGCTGCAGAGAGCATGGTTCTCTGGCTCTTAGGAGCAAGCCACTCCGCAAAAAGGGTGGGAAAATCAAGTGATGTAACAGGTAATCATTTATTTTCTCTGCTTGCAGGAACTGGTAGTCAAGACTGGCCAGAGCAGCGCAATATCTCAGTATATTCATGTCCCAAATGTGAAGAAATTCTACCTGATTTGGACACACTGCAGATTCACGTTATGGACTGCATTAACTGAGTGACGCCCTCCAGTTCCTCATCTGGAATTTCACCTGCTCAAACACATTGGGTGGTTTGTTTGGTTTTGTTTTTTCTTTTTTTTTTTTTTTTTCCTGCTCAAATAGTGCTTGACTCTACATCCCGTGAAGGAGGTTTTCAGGGTTTTTCTCATTAATTCAATGGGAAAAGGGTAAAACTCCTAAACTGTCCTGTACTCACTAATCTTGTTTTAATCTGCTTTAGGAAGGGAATTTTTATAGGTTAAAAACATGGATGCATTAAAGAACTCCCAGTGTGTCTGCTGCTGCTATAAGGAACATTCCCCCAATGTGCTCTGCTTTTAGGGCTCGCCCACAGAACAGGCCTGAATCACTGAAGTCAGAAGGGAGATAGGATGTATGCTGATCAATTAAAAGTACTGTGAGCCTGTAAATACTTCGTCTCTTATATACTATATATCAGGAAACTAATATATTTAAAAAAAAAAAGCTGTTTGAGAAGCTTTCAGCGAAATGGAACAGTGCTGTATTCATCGAGCATTTGAAATGCACCCTGCTCTTGCTCCAGATGGCAGTTTTATTGCTGCCCTTTTGACCATACTAATCTGATGTTAAATTTTTGATGGCTTATGTAACTTGTTGCTTTAGCCAGATGTGGGTATGGTTTAAAAGAGATCATTTAGGCCTGATCTATGTAGTTCCTGGTTTACCCGTCACTTGGGTTTATAGAATTGTTAATTTTTAAGGTGTTGTCTTGATTCTTTATTAGAATTAATTTGAACCTGTACAGTGTTGTGCTAGAAAGCGTGGAAATGGATGTAACCTAATTTAAAAAGAGGAGTATAATGGATTTTTCTCATCTCAAAATAAATATGTTGCAAGTGTAAAATTATCTATGCCTGTGAATACTTTGGAGGCTGAAATAGGATTGCGAATCGCTGTGGCTGAAAATCTCATGTAGAAAGAACTGTATTTCTTCTGTTCTTGCCCTCCCTGCTGGCAGGAAACAACTCGAGGGAAATTGCTGGGATCCACACAAGTCTTTGCACGTAGCTAACATTTGCACTGTTGGAAACTGTCCGGGAAGGGAAGGAAGAGAAGCGTGAAAACCTTCAGCCAAAATGATGTCTCCTTAAGGGACTGTCTTCCTGCCGAAGGAAAGAAAGCGTTGGTCACTTGGGCACTGCCCAGTTGGAAGGAAACCTCCAAGTGGTATTGGACTGATCTGCCAACCTTGGTGGAGGGAAAGATTTTTATTTTTTTTTCCTCCACTGTTCAGAATTGAATTTCTGGAAGCAAATAAGCCAGAACTCATCGGAGTAGTTAAATCTGTGCCACCGTGTTCTGTGGTAGGTCTGTTAGGCTCACTGAGGGGCACCAGCAAGGTTCGCCTGTGCCCAGTCTGCTTCATCCTGATTGCCAGAATTGGGAGCTGGCTCTTCAGAAAGAGTAGAGTGGGATGATCACAAAACCTGAATATTAAAGCTCAGCATTTTATTTTATTTATTCACTTTATTACTTCTTGGCTCAGACTTTCACTTTGAAGTTCACATTATAACAAGCCAGAATGTTTCCTGATTTGACATGACAGTGCGCCAGTCTTGGAGGTTAGGAAGCCTGAATTTCTGTAGAAATCCTTAGCTTTCCAGAAGATAAAAATCCAAGAGAAACTGCATTTCTAACTAAAGCACCTATACTGGAGTAGGTTTATGTAAGGGGCAAAACTATACCAAAATGCAATTGTAATTAGTTTTTGCCTGCGCAGTTGTATCGGCTTTAACGAAAGACAGGGTGCTCTGATCTCAAAAACTTATTCAAACCACTTGTGTACTTATCCAAGGGACTCACTCATTGAAAAGTTGTCCAGAAGAAAGGCAAGCAAGCAGGAATTTGTCTCTGGATTTTAGGCAACTGTATATTCCTGAAGCACAAAGAACGAACCAGGAGGGAAAAGGTGAGGAAGATGTCGTTTTGTGGAGACAGTCACCTAAAAACCCCACAAGGGCTGTGTGGACCATGCGCTTCCCAGAGAACTAGTGTGAGGGAAAGGGATTTGTCTTTCTTCATGTATCCATCTTCAGTACGGTGGTGCTACAGTCATCGTAAACCAGTACTAGCATGCAGTCTGATCAAAATGATGGCTTTTCCTCAGGGGTGCTTTTCTTCCAAATGAAGGTGAAGATCAGGTCACGTGTGGCTGATCAACGTTCTTCTGTACTCGGAAGTTCTGAAAATTAAAACGATGGCACAACCTGTGAGAGATGCTTGTGCAGTGAAATTTATTTATCTAGCTAGCTTATGTCAGCTAGAGATGTTGAGCTAAGGAGACTGGAACAACTCTGTAGGAGACAGCCTTTAGAGATGATGGATACCCCAACTGAATGGGCAGAGTTACAGCAGATATTTTGCACTTGTTCATGACAAATTCTGTCAACATGCTTCCATAAACGAGTGCTTCTCCAAATGGTCATAGAATCATAGAATCATAGAACAATTCAGGTTGGAAAAGACCCTTGAGATCATCGAGTCCAACCATTAACCCTACACTACAAGGTCACCCCTAAACCATATCACCCAACACCACAGCTAAGCGACACTTGAACACATCCAGGGATGGCGACTCAACCACCTCCCCAGGCAGTCTATTCCTCTGGATGAAGATCCAAATCACAGAGGAGAAGACACACTGAAGAGAGCCGTAGCGGAATTAGACATAAAAGGTTTGGTGACTCAGTATTTTGCTTCAAACCTGAAACAGAAAATATTCTAGAGCTCATGAATTCAAACCAAAGTGCTCAACAGTGTGAGATTTATGTTTCATTCTGAGCAGATTAATATTCTTCAAATATGCACAAGAAAAATACCTGTAGATGTTTCTTGGGACAAAGAAAATTTTCCTTCAGTGTATTTTTCATGTCATGCTGTCAGTGAATTCACAGCTAGCAATACCATGGGAAACAATCCCTTTTTTGCCCTTGTAACTGAAGCGAGGAGTTGCTTCTATTTCACTGGTTGTCACTGTTGTTCTAATTATCTCTTTTAGACTCTGGGTTCTTGTTTTCGGTTAGCTATAGCATGTTCTTGCACAGCTTCATCTGTAATTTCAGGTAATGCAAGTGCTAACTGAAATCTGTTGTGAAGAGGTATTTATCACCTTAGTTGTGACCTTCATCACTTACAAGCACTCCCAGCAAATGCGATCTCTTATTGGCTTTTAATTGGTTCCATGTGAAAGTAGGATTTATGGGCTTTTTTTTCCCCTCCTGAATCCAATTTTATTATGGGAGCTTTGTGATAATTACGGATTCTGCAGTGATCAAAATCTGATGGAAGCGCTACTCGGCCAAAATCAAACTAATAGAATGATAATAGAGCTGATTTTATCTGAGGAGCATTAACCTTAATGAAAACACAGAAAATCAATGTGAAAGGCCAAAGGAGGAATTACTTATGCATCTGCCAAGTCAAAATTAATCATTTTAAGAGGCTTCAGGAAGAGAGGGGATCTTAGCACAGGAATATCAGCAGGGAGACATGTGTTAGCTGAAGTAGGTCTTCATGGAAAGATAAGATAGGTCTAACAGTGCAAAACAGGAGGGACAAGGAACTGCAAAGAACAAAGCCACAACACACTCTTCATGCAACGGGAAGGATTATGCTTCTCTTCTTGTCACCATTAACTCCAGTCCAGAGGACAGATGTGCTATCATGACAGGGGGCCAGGGCTGGCAGATGCTCGTTAGAACAGGTTTAAGAGTACATCCCACAGATAAAAGACAAAGTGTACTTGTAGTTTAAAGTGACTAGATACTACACATCCACGAAATGCTACTTGCTCACATTGTCTCTGGTTTTAAGAAAGGACATTCCTGGTGTAGCAGCACATCTTGCAGTCAGTACCGCGACTCGATGTGGAACAGGAGCCAGAAGCGTTGCATTCCACTTCACATTCAAAATCCTGGCTGAGAGGGGGCCAGAACAGTCCTCTCAACTGGGCTTGAGATTTGTGAGCGGCAAGGTACCTCTGGATTCGCAAACTTTGAGTCGCAGGAGTGGGCAAGCCATCGTTACTCCAGCTTGCTGGAGAGCAGGGGGCCTTGGAGACCCTGAGTAGCCTGTCACACCAGCAATCAGCAGCCAGAAAGAGGGAAAATACAAAAAACACAGCGTCCTGATGCCTGCCCACAGATTCACACCCACACCAAGATGGGGCACAAGGTATTTCCCCATTTCCATCACGGATGAGCAGCAACAGAGGAGCCCCCTCGCACCCTCAGTGCCCACACACTCCTCCCCAGTTCCTGCCATTATTCCTTGCTCCAGCTCCCCTGAAACACCTTGGCACAAGCATCACACAGGCAGGCACACCCAGAATGAGTTAGTACAGCAGGCCTGGGCCACGTGGGTTTGGGGAGAAAACACAAAAACAAAAGACACGTGCCAGACAGCTTGGTTGACAACTATTCAGCAGAGCATTTTGCCTCTGCTAAGCAGAGCTGAGTATTTTCCTGCCATCTGCTGGAAATCCTTCTTGATTCCTTCAGCTACCAAAGGATTTCTGTCCTCACTTTATCTTGCCTAACTTGGTAGCACTGGCCTTTAAGTACCAGAGATCCTCTCTTCCTTTGTGTGTTGTCTTGCAGGGTGGATTTGGTGCAAAAGCCTTCAGATCTGAGCTCAAATCCTCCTGGTTTGGGGGCAACTTTGGGGTGTTGCCTGCATATTACTGATACAGGGAGAAAGGGACTAGAGCAACGAGCCCATGTATTTGCAGAAATATTTTTCACAAAATCATGGTTGCTCATCCCAAAGAATTACTGAACCACACTGCCAATCCTGTCACCTGCTCAGGTCAAGAATACCTGAGGTTTAATTTGCTGGGTTAACATGAATGCTGAGATAATTCAAGTAATTTGGCCGACTCTGGTGCCTGCAGTAACCGCACCTGGAGGTCACTCTGACCCCATACAGGCAGTTTCTCGCGGCCAAAGCAGGATTGTCCAGAGCCAACCCAGAGTCGTGTGGCCATGACACTGTACAGAATCAGAGAATCATTAAGGTTGGAGAAGACCTCTAGGATCATCAAGACCAACTGTCAACCCAACACCACCATGACCACTAAACCATGTCCTCAAGTGCCAATTCTACATGTTTTCTGAACACCTCCAGGGATGGTGACTCCACCAAACCCCCCCGGGGATGGTGCCCCCACCCCCGCCCTGGCCAGCCTGTTCCAATGCTTGACAACCCTTTCAGTGAATAAATTTTTCCCAATATCTAATCTAAACCTCCCCTCGTGCAACTTCAGGCCGTTTCCTCTTGTCCTATGGGTTTTTACATGGGAGAAAAGACCAACCCCCCAGCTCATTACAACCTCCTTTCAGGCAGTTGTAGCGAGCAAGGTCTCCCCTCAGCCTCTTCTCCAGGCTGAACAATCTCAGTTCCCTCAGCTGCTCCTGCTAAGACTTGTTCTGCAGACCCTTCACCAGCTTCATTCCTCTTCTCTGGACCCACACCAGCACCTCAGTGTCCTTCTTATACTGCGG
>NW_009716361.1:0-65754 GCF_000703405.1 Apaloderma vittatum
TGGGTTTTAGCTCAAACCCAGGACACATTGCCTAAGGACTTGAGGCAACAGGCACAAATGTGGATTCCTCTGAATATCAGAAAACTCTTTTTCACTGTGATAGTCACCAGGCACTCACACAGGCTGCTCAGAGAGGATGTGGAGTCTCCATCCCTGGAAATATTCAAAAGCCATCTGGACACTGTCCTGGGAAACGTGCTCTAGGTGGTCCTGCCTGAGCAGGGGGCTTGAACCACGTGTTCCCCAGAGGTTCCTCACATCATCAATCATTCTGTGATTCTGAGATGACTGATGTGCAAACAGGGCTTTTAAAAGCAGGCAGACATTTACACAAAGTGACTAAGAAAATTGCAAGATACAAATGATTTTATCAAATGACTTAGTAACCAGTTTTCATGGCATAAGCTCTGGTCAGCAAGAGGCTTTATATTTACAGTTGAAATTACACAAACTGTTCTCTTGAGATTTTTGTCTCTTGCTGGAATGAAAACATGAGCAAGATTTCAGCACTGAAAACCACAAAATACTTCACAGGTGGGGTAAAGTCTGAGTTCAAAAAGAAATAGCATTGTGTTTGATCTCTGACCACTGAAAATATGCACATCTTAATGTCGGTCATTAAGATTTGGGGTTAAATTCTAGTAAGGAAAAAGAATAGCAACAGAAGTGAATTAGCAACAAAGCCATATATAAAACAACAGTTTGTCTCTAAGGATCAAAAAAATATGGATGACAAAAATGCTTAGTGTACACATATTTACCAAGGAAGAAAACATGGAATTATGGAAAAGGCTCCAAATATTAAATCATATTCATAGTCAAGGCCACCATTTCACCCATTGGAACTGAAAATAAGCTGGAACTGAAAATAAGACTCTGAAGACAAGGAATTGCCAGAACTAGCTACTGCAAAGAACTACTCTCTGAAAAAACAGGATGTAGAAAATGAAAGCCATTAGACTAGCTGAAGTACTGGTCTGATCCAACATGTTAGTATTTACTCATTGTAAGGAATAAGTGATACTTTTTAAATGACTCTTTCTCTATTTTCTCTCTGTAGACATTAATCTATCAGGGACTATTTGAACTGGAGAAGGCAGCAGTCATGACTTATACTGAGTGATACCTTTGCAAAATCCATAGTTTATGCAGAAGCTGGAGAATACCTTTCAGAAAGAGACAATTATTAGTTACAGGGAGAGACAAATCCTTTGGTGAGTTTCTTCAGACCTTAACCACTACCCTGATTAAAAATGCGTACATTATTTCGGGTGTGCATGTATTCAGTTTCAGCTAGATCTGGCTGTCAGATACTGTTACACCTTTTCTTCTAAAATAGAAAGCCTTATTGTATCAGATATCTTTCTTTCTTTCTCTGTAATTCTAGGCTGTGATCATATTAACCTTTCCTTTGCTAAACTGTCGCCTGAGCTCTTGTAGCCTCTCACTGCAAGGTCCTCAAACACTGGTACAGACCTACCCTGGAATACCTACAAACAGCTTTACAAATGGCAAAGTATTTCTAAAGAGTGGTTTGATTATTATTTTTTAAAAAACTTTTACAGGTTTTCTTTGCCTCCTGCCACTATCCACACATCCAATTCCTCTATCTCGGTTGCCCAGGCAACCTCTGCTGGCTGAGCCCGGGATGCAGCGCTAGCTTTTCAGTTCTCCACCATGGAAAGTGGCTGATATGAAAGATGAAGGAACAGGTAATGAGCTTAAGCGGGTTAGGAAAGCCCAATTAAGTGACTGATGGCAGTAATGGGGGTTTTATTTAAAGGTTAACAGTGCTAATAAATGCATTTATGCAGATAATAAAAAAAAAAATCCTATGACTTGCAGGAAATCGTAGGGGTGGATTTTACATCAGTGCATTTCTAATATCAGCTGAAATATAACAGCTAGAGGTAATACAAAGACATGAGTGACATTTGCTAAGCATGTTACTTAAACTGAAACCGATATAGCTCATGTTTTTTTATGTATACATGTCCTTGCATTTGGAAAGTATGAGTAGAAACTAGCACTCAGGCAAAATAAGAGCATTTAAGATGTTCTCAAAGTGCATTATATTGAGGCTTGACTTTTAAATGAAAAATCATTAACTCTACCAAAACCACTTCAGGTAAATAACACAGAATCATTTGTTAATTGGAACTTATGTTTTTCATTAAGGATCAGATGTGTTGCTTTGCAGCTACAGACACAAGGTAACTTGTCAGGAGAGGCAGTTCACTCCAGCAGAGGCAAAGCTTTAACATTTCAAGAGCCCTAAAAGGGTATTCTCACACTAAAACATTCTTCTCATGAGGATTTTGGTGTTTCTTAAGCAGGCAGCTTTCTCTTGGTCCAACAAAGAGTTGAATTACATGCAGATAGCTCACTTCCAAGGAGTTAGACTTGACCCTGGATCCAAGTGAGGAATTCAGTCAGTTTGTACCGGTGTATTACTGTCTCAAGGGTGGTGGCAGTCCTTGTGAGCTTCCAGGGGTTGCAAGCTCTGGGTACATAAGTAGAGTGTAGTCTTTGAATTCTAAGTTTCAGAAGCTTTTAAGCTTTTTTTAAGCTTTTGAAAGCTTTTGGCATTTTGCACCTCCCACTGATGGATTTTGGCATGGTACTTCAAAGATCTGGCTTACTGATTGTCTTCATTTGCTTGTACAACAGGTAACTTACTCTAAAATGGCAACCTAGAAAAAAGATCTGAAAGAAGTAAAAATAATTTAAAATCTTAAAAAATATAATAGAAGATAAAGCAATCACATTCTTGAAAGAATGTTTTGCTGACGGTCTTAATTTATATAATGTTAAAAAAATACTACCACCACTCAAAATAGAGAAAATGAGAACCTGCACAAGGAACCTTATTACCACTTGAATCAACACATTCATGCTACGGAATGGTTTCCTGTTTTCTCAGTACAAAATAATCAAGGCTACTTCCAGTTATCTTGAAGGAGCTTGCAGACCCAGGAGGTTTTGAGGGATAAAGCATTAGGAAGATTCCAGCTAAGGTTCAGGAAAATTAGAGTCTTCAGACATCTAGGTTTTTATTTAGAGCTGAATTTCTAAAATGTCTAACCACCAAATCAATGCTCTGAAACACTCTGTTTTCTGGAAATCTTACTGTACTGCTATAGCTACCACTGCCAAATCATACAATGGTAAGGACTGCTGCTATAATGAATGACACAGATTATACCTGGTGTTAGAAGCAGGAATTATCAGAGGAAATGTTCAAGAAGAAAAGAAGATGAAGAATGACATAGGACAAGTGAAAAATGCAAAAGCTGTTAAAACGAACCATGGATGATAGTTACAGACATTATCAGCCTTAAGGGTATGTGAACTGAGAGACTGAGATCAAAAATAGTCTCCCTCCCCACCTAAATAATGAGTAGGTGCTAGTGGGGTAATAAAGTCAAAGCAGCTGTGGGAACAAAAATGCAGCAAAAAAAAGTATATTCAATGTCTTATTTCAGCCATCCCAGGCTTAAAGCACAGACAGCTTCAGGCTTTTTTCAAATAGAGAGAAAGGGTAAGGTGCTGCCATGGCCAAAGCTGGTTTATGGACCACTCTTGGGAGACCTCACCCCAATTCCATCTCCCCCAGATGCTCTCTCACTCGTACTCCCCAGCCTCAGTGTTCAGTAAATCTCCCAGAGCAATTTTATCACCAAAGGACAGACGTGATGGTCTCAAAAGCTAACCCCCTCCCAAAAAGGCTGTTCAGCTTCAGTTCCAGCTGCTGAAAAGTCTGAGCATCTTTTCCCCTGAGGACCCTAACTGAAAGTGCTCTGAATTGCTCCCACCATGTAGGGAATTATTCGCTCAGACACCCACTTCTTTTCAAAGGTATCAAGTCCTGGCTCTGTTCCTACGTGTCCAACCCTTCTCCTTGCACCCTGCACTCACAGTGATGCAACTGATCCAGGCCAGGCTATGTCCCCATGGCTTTTTATTTGATATCACATCTGGAAAAAATACAATTAAAGGTCCCTTCCAGCCCAATGCATTCTATGATCCTATGATTCTATGATGGGGCATCTTTTGTGAACCCTTTCCCAGGGAAAATTCACCCCTAGGAATCCTGTTTAGGAGAATAAAGACAATCTCCTCAAGATTAAAACTGCTAGTTCCTTTTGGTTAAAATCTATTTGTAATAAAACTGCTTTCTTTGGAGTTCCCAGAAGACAGCACAATTTCACACTGTTCTGGCTTCCATGAGGAAATGAAAGACTGCGCTTCTGGAAGCTTCAGTTAAAACTAATTTAAAAAAAAAAAAAAAAGAAGCTAAAATTAAATTAGAAATCGTCATTAGTGTGTGACTTGTGAAGTTAATCTAATATATGGATTTCTGTTTTGCTCAAACACGCTGAACAAAGTAAAAGTTAACTGAATTGTCCACACCTTCTTGCTATAAGCGCTTAGACTAATAAGTCTAAAAAAATCACAAGTTTAAATGAAGTTAATGAGTTAATAAAAGAAATTTTTTGTTGTTGTTTTCATCAATAACTTTTCAGTTCCAAACTTGGAGGCTGCAGGGAGGAAAGGATTTTCTTTCCGCTGTTCTGTTTCTCTTTTAACTATTTTCCTTGTAGTAGGGAAATTTAAAAGGTCAGTCAGAGAGAGGACAGAGAAAAACAAAATGTAACATGAAACCCAGAGACTTACATCTTTTGTTGTTTGGTTTTAGGTATAATTTTAATTTTAAGTAAAAATTAATTTTAAGTAGAAAAAGTTGCATAAATTTCTAAAGAATTCTAGAAATTTTGAAACTATTTTCAATCCTTTCATTTTTCTCTGATTTGCAAGTGTTGACAGCATGGTTTGAAGTTTATATTTCTTAATCCTTAATTTCCCCTTTTTAAATTTTCAACACTTATTTGCTGATGACATTTTCTAAGACTTCAGAATATTAATTACTTTCTTGATGGATTAGTTGATTAAAAGTGGATTTTACAATATTTTCATTAAAAATTCTTTAATTAGAGTGTGAAATAACTTAGACCATATGTAAGGCATGCATTTTCCAAAACCTGTCCTTTGTTAAAGTAGTTTCCAAACTTTGCTGATCTCTAGTTCCTCTAAACTTTCCAGAATAGATTAAAGAGATCCTCTGTGTTTGATTTATTTGGTACTTCAGCATTTTCCAACAAGTTTTGAAATATTTTTCCTTTCAATGCATACATTCATTTCAGAATTCAAAGAGGCAAATAACCAAGACTAACGTTCAAAGAGTATGACTGTTGTTTCTCTGTTAATTAAGACTAGTGTGAAAACAAGCCACCAGAAAGTTTGGGGGGTAGAGTTGGTCACATGAAAGGACACCAGCAAAGATGAGTTTCTTCAGTCTCGGGTTATAAAAGGTGAAAATGGGATGTCGTTATCCTCTATAAATATAGGAGAAGAAGAGCTGTTTCTATTAAATAATACTGGCAGCGGAACAAACAGATAAATAGATACTCTAAATAGATTGTGAATGTGTTTAGGCTAGAAATAAGTTGAAATTTCCTAAGTGCTAAAGTATGGAGAGTCTGGTCTTATCGCTGCAAAGAGAATAAGATCCAAAATAATCTGTGGACAGAATAGGTGCAGAATAATCCCTGATATGTTGGAAATATATATTTATAGCACAATACACACACAAATGCCTAAGCAAGATTGCATGGTATTACTGTGGGAATGGAGTCAGTGATGAGATTCCCTTTTCCTGGATCTGCTGTAATTTCAGTCAAAAAAAAAGTCAACTCCAGAAGCACCTTAATCCATGTAGCTTACTTAGGGTCTGCTTATAAGAATTGTCCAGACACAGAATAAAAATAGTTTATTTAAAAAATGATGGGAACCCACGATGACTTCCTCATCATAAGCAAGTACTTCCGTTACTTCTTAGGTGATGAACTTTATTTTTGGTGGTTACAGAGGTGCTCTCTACAAAACAACCCACCTCCTGGGTTCCCAAGTAGGTCCTCATCTCTGCTCTCAAGCTTTGTCTAATCAGAAGATGAAAAGGTCCCCTGACCTCCCAAGCAGCTGAAGATCCAACGGGAGGAGTATCTCTGCTGCTGTGGGATAGTGCACATTTGGACATCCTCAAGGAATGCCTTGGTCATGGGATTTGTGTATTCACTGTGTGTTGCATGCCCAGGAAGAAATATTTGTGCAAAGGCAGTCAGAAATGTGAGCCTTAAACCCCTGGCACTGCTCGGATGGAAGAGAGAGAGAATAAGTAGCGTGGTGGGGAAGGGACTGGGGAAAAAAAGAGAAAACAGATAAGACTTCTATGTATTTTTCTGATTCGGAGATGTTGGAAAGTTTTTGAGGCATCTTAAAATACTAGAAGAAGCCATAGTTGATGGGCAGAGTGAAGATGATGGAATCAACTTCAAGACATAGTTATCTCATGGCTCTCGGGAGAACCTGGTAATTATTTATGCATGTGCCAGTCTAGAAACAGTGGCATTTCCAGGTAGAAAAATGCAATGAGAACATTCTTATCAAATAGCTCCAGTAATAACCTTTCCTAGCCACCATTGTGCTCACAATTTTAATTTTTTTTCTTTCATGAATTTTTATATGACTTTCAATGTTTTGTCCTGTGGTTTGTAAAGGAAAATTGACAGCTATACAATTATAAACTGGGGAAAGTGGCTCTGAATTTCCATCTTAAAAGAGATAAAAGATATCTAGAAATACCTCAAGGCATGTTCCTGTGGGGATGCTATTTAAAGACCCATTTTTTTTATCCTTTTGTCTCAGGGTAGAACATCTATAGAGTTAAAACACATTAGATACTTTTATGATATCTCTTGATCAGAATTAACAAAAATAGACACATACTGTGTTAATCTAGATTCTTTCAACTTCCCTTTATAGTAATACATTTTGTCTTTTATTTTCATTAAATATTCTTTTTTTCTCTTTCACAGACAAAACAGTAACACATTCCCAAGACAAATTGTGTAGGTGTGTTGCCAAGGACACCAGTTTCAGACATAAATTACTTTTGAACCGAAAACCCTTTTATTGCTCTTTATTGAAGGCCATCTGTATGTTGTTATGTTAATTTAAGACTTTCAACTAACTCTTCTGAACATAGCAATTTGGCATGTTAGCAAACATCCATATTACAGCCGTATTTCACAAGGTGGTAACGTTAAGTTACAAACTGCAAACAGGCATGTCCCAGAGCAAGTTAAGATTTAAAACAAATTTTATAAAGTAGAGGAAAACATTCTTGAAAGAATAATGTAACTAAAAGGGAATTAAAGCAAGTCAACAAAAAATTTACAACTAATGATTTCACATTATTGATTAGGTGTATACAAGAGAAATACAGCACAGTGTGTTACCCAAGATCATCCAGTTTCCAAATTACAATTTCCTCACAGTTGCCTAGACTTCATCTTTCATGATTATCAATTTGAGCATTGCTTTTTCCTCCCGAAGCTGGCGGAGCTTTAATGAAATTTTTTTAATTTGCTGAAATGTGGACTAATATTATACCAAAAAATTTGCCCATCAGTACGAAAATTTCAGTCAATTACGAAGGAAAGTTTTCAAGACAAAAAGTTTTTTTGTTTTGGTATCAGCTTCTCTCCTTGACATGACTGAGGGTAAAAATGAGTCAGATTCTCAGAGAAGGAGTGTAATTGATGGTTTTATGAAATTGTACTGACTTATGCCAGCCAAAGATCTGGCTGTTGCTCTTTGTTTTATTTTTATTTTTTAATAGTCCACAGATGCATTTTGTGTCTGGCTGGATCTGATTATAAACTTTCAAGAGCATAAACCACTAGGCTGTTGCTCCCTGTGTGTTGCCAAAGATGCTGTTGATGCTGAATCAAGTATAAACATTATAGCATTAGTGGGTTAGTTGCAGAATGCTGCAGAGTTTTGAACAGTACCTTCTTAAAGTATTGATTAAATAGTTTCGATCAATAAGGACCTTCTGATTTGCTACTCTTTTTTTTGACAAAGAAGCTAAGTAGCTGATAGCAACCCTATACATCTAGAAATATTTGATACCCGTAGAAGAATACTCCTCCAAAAGAAAACCTTAAAAGATGGCAGCAGAGACAAGATGGCAAAGAGCATAATTTTTCGCACCTGACATTAAGTTTTATTTTTTATAAGAACTCTGGGTAGTTTATCTGGAGCTTGGATGTCCTTGTTGTCTTAAACACCTGTGAAACTTCAGACCAGAGATCCAGGTTGATTTGTCATCAGGTGATAAACCATACCAATGGGCAAGTGCAGACTTCCCTTGCTATCTGGATCAGACCACCAGACTGGACATAGGTCCCTGCTGATCTCTCTTTTCCCTGCAGGATTTGGAACTTTAGCCCCTAGAGCTCATAAACCCCCAAAATTGTTACAGGCAGAACTTGGAGAGCCCTACGCTTTCCACCACTCTTCATGAAGTTACCTGCCACTACAGGGCCAATTGCTCTACAGAGTGAGGTTCTGAGACTCCCAAAGACTTTGTGTGTCAGCCTGGGAAATAAGTCCCTGGGGGGTTAAATGCCTGGCCAGGCACAAAGTCTACTTCAACAAGGCTTTGAACCCATGTTACTGACCATCTCATTTAGGGCTCTGGTTGCTGGGTTCTGGTTACTTGTTCCTGTGTCTCTCCACTGTCTTAGAGAAAAATTCAGGAAATCCCAATGTTAAACTATCTATTCTTCACTCTTCCACCAGGATACAGAGTACAACAGGAAGTAAAAATTAATAAAAGATGAGCCAAAGAAAAATACTTAGTAGATAAGGGGAAATGACTGCAACAGAAGGGATGGAAAATAAGGAAAGGGGAAAATCACAACATAACACCACAATTTTTGCTATCAGCAACAAGAAAAAGTGGTGGACAGGTAGGCTGTCAGCAACATATGTGCATCCAAATGTCTGTGGAAGTCAGATGATGTGTCAAAAGGTGATTGAGAACATAAAGGAGAGAAAGTAGTGTCTGAAAGATTTAGAAAGATAAAATAGCTGCAGTGACGTAGTTGAAAATTGCAGAATATATCTCTGCCAGATAACATGATTAGTGGGGAAAGACTTGCAGAAAGATCGTTTGGAAAATGCTCAGAGGAATAAAGAATACAGCAAAAGATATGCAAAGTTACTTTGTGTTTCTGGAGCATCTTGGGTAAAATCTTAGATGAAGTGTAAATGAAAAGAGCCTTGTGTAACTTTTTATGTCAGTATTGTCTGGACAGATTATACCTTTCATATGCACATACAGAAATCCTAGGTTTCAAATTATTTTTCGAATGAGTTTTTTGAAAAGGAATTTCAGAATACTAAGAAAGAAAACTTATCAGAGGTGAAATCTGAGGGATTTGAGGGTTTTCTCTATTTCACACCATTTAAAGGATCACCTGCTGTTGAACTATGCTTAGCACCATTTGATAAACTCTCTAAATAAATGGCTCTACACATTTAGCTGGGTAGATTTACACTTTTTAAATGAAGGAGATGAATCATTGATGGCACAATGATAACTAACAGAAGAAAGGAAATGCAGAGACGACTTTCAAGAAAAAAGACATGGGAACATGGGGATTAGTCAGTCTGTTAGTCTCCCAAAGAAAGCAAAAGACTATTCAATAAAAATTAGTCTATACAGTACAACAAATGGTTAGAAAGTGAAATAGAGCATTTCTTCATTGGCAACGAGCAGAGAAGCAATCTCTTTTCCAACTCTGACGCTGTGGTTCTTATGCTTCACTTGCAAGTGAATCTTTAGCAAACTGATCACATTCAACAGCTCACACACATCTTGTGTGTCCACACCAGTTGTACTAGAACCAGGCTGGGTTTTATTAAATCTGCAAAAACCAGCATTTTCTTTTCCTTCCAAGTCTTGTATATCCATAGTGCTCAACACATTAAAATTTTAGCTTTCCTAAACTGAATTAGATCTATATCACATGAGCTTTTTAATATTTCAAAGTTAAAATGAAATCATTGTGATATTTTCATAAATATCTGATTCCCTTTTTCAGCCATCACCAGTTTTTAGGAATAATTGATTTTTTTGGATCTCTAACTAAACAAAAATAGTTATAATAAGAGAACCTTTTTTCAGCAACACAACTGTAAATTCTTTGCCAGTCAACTAAAACATCTAAAGGAGACTAAACCAAAATGTTTTAATCTCATTTACTTGTGGCTTATTCTTTTAATTTACTGTAGGAAAATGTCACTTAGAAATACAAAGACTTAGGCAAAGTGCTCAGTTTTATTTTGTCCTCCAACCTACCTCTGCTTAGTCAGTTAGGTCAATTATAACTAAGCCATTTTCCTTATTTTATTATCCCACTTTTACATCAGAGTGTAAAAAAAAAAAAAAAATTATTCCAGGAGAGGAAATAGCCCACAGACTCCCACGTTAGACTTTCCCCAGTTTCTCACTCTGGCCAAGTGTCAGACTTCACCCCATGAGTCAGAAGTTCTTCGGACATTGAATTGTTTGGCAGTTGCCTGAAAAAAAGAGAGTAAAAACCAATCAGGGTGTTAGAAGCAGACTCAGTGACAACACAGAAACATAGAACGCATTGAGTTGGAAGAGACCTCTAATGATCATCTAGTCCACCCACCCCGCAGTGAGCAGGGACATCTTTAACTAGATCAGGTTACTCAGAGCCCCATCAAGCCCGACCTTGAATGTCTCCAGTGTTGGGACCTCCACCACGTCTCTGGGCAACCTGTTACAGTGTTTCACCATCCTCATTGTAAAGAATTTCTTCCGAATGTCTAATGTAAATCTATCCTGCTCTAGTTTAAAACCATTGCACTTTATCCTATCTCTAGATACTCTTGTAAACAGTCTCTCCCTAGCTTTCTTGTACCCTCTTTTGGTACTGGAAGGCCACTATAAGGTTTGGCCAGAGCCTTCCCTTCTCCAGACTGAACAACCCCAACACTCTCAGCCCATCTTCGTAGAAGAGCTGTTCCATTTCTCTGGTCATCTTTGTGGCCCTCCTTTGGATTCACTTCAACAGGTCCAAGTCCTTCTTGTGTTGAGGGCCTTGGCATGTTTTCATGTCCTGATGAAACATTTCGTGTCACATTTTCCTCACTCTTCATGAAAATTTTCCAAGTGCCACTCCTGTCAGCTGGCTGAGGCAAGAACAGCCTAGGCCTCATAAGGGACTTTCACTGTTTCACCTGTTTTTAACTCAGCTGACCTCTTGCAAATCTGTGATGATTCCACACTCGTTGCTATGTAATGCTGATCCTAAGCACCACAAGCATATGAATCAGAATATTTGTAAGTACAATAAGCCTGGAAGAGAAGTGAAAATGCTGCAGACTGATCAAAAGATATCTTTCCTTGTCTAGCTGAGAATACTGCAATTCAAGAGAAATTAAAGCCTCCAAAATTGTGGCTGTGCAGCTTAACAGATGGGCTTCTTCAAAGACTCATTATTAGTCTAATAGAAACTATAAATACCAGAGTGTGAACTGAACAACTGAAACACACACCTGCCAGTTTAAATCCATCAGAAATATGGTCAGGTTACTGCAGCAAAGGCAATGGAAAAAACCTGCCTGTTGGCTAAAGAAAGTGACATTAAGCACCTTGTCTTGGTAGGGTTATTTTCACATTATAAATTATTAGAGCAACTGGGATGTAATTCAATTTCATGACACTTTTAGAAAGAAAAAACCCCTCACCAATGCAAACATATTTTTATACAGAGATTGTAATTCCAGGGAACACGGAATCTTTAAGACCTGAGTTTATCCTACAGGAGAAAATTTCAGACTTTTTAGTACTGATGTTCATTCTCCCCTCCCTGCAGAACTCGTGTCTCCTGTTCTGGTGCTCAGATTACTTTTAGGCTGAGATGCAGTACAAAACATCTGGTTAAGACTGAAAATGCAAAGCAGCAAAGGGAAACATAAAGAATGAGCATACAACAACATGGCATCTCTAGATATACCAAGGGTAGGCAGACGCCAACTGAAAGGAAATTTGAACATCATAGGCTTCTTCAAAATCACCTCCTATGTCAGGTTTAGAAGAGCACATGTTGCCAGCTGTGCTGCTGTGGTTGCACAGCTGTCAATACCCTCACCACCTAAATTACCACTAGAAACAGCATTTACATATGTTGAAATCTCACCATCAATTGTGGTAGCAACATAACCCCACAAAGAAAACCACCCTATATTTATGAGGACAAAGAGTAAAAGCAAGGAAATAACCATACCAAATATTTATATTGGACCTTCCTGTGTATGGGTGTGGAGTTTCTTGACTGATTAAGTACAGATCTGGCTGTGAGAGACCACACAGGCACCCTCTGCCACCTAGGACAAGCAGACCCTTGACTTTGACTGTCCATCTGTATAACAGAAATAAATTGCCCACTAGTGTGTTGGAGGTCTTGTAAGGATTGCTACACTGAAGTTTTTTATAAAAATAAATATGATTTTTATAAACTATAAATACAATTGATAAAAATTATATTTATTAAAATTGGTAACATTGCATTTAAATGCTGTCAGGCCTCATTGAGCTGCAGACATTGAAGATTCATAGTTTTATATTTGATTTTTTAGTTGGCCAAGGATCAGTTGTCTCTAAACCCTAATTTGTGGGACTCCACCCATGGTAGGAGTGCTGTGACTTCGCCCTCCTCTATGGTATGACTGTTCATTATCTTGTATGGCACAACTCAAGTTACTCTGCTATGAGGGCTTTTGCATGAATCCTGGAGGAAGAAATGGCAGAGACTGCCATTTCACAGGAAAGAAAAGAATAGTGAATTATTGCATAATACAGATTTCCAGCAAGAAATTTCACATCCCAGTTCTCATCCTCATGATGTACTTTCTCTGGCCAACACCATAATTCTACTCCTTTATGGGGAAGAAGTTTGCAACAAGAAAACATTAGTCACACTTTTTAACCAGGGTTTTAAATATTTTTTTGTTTGGAACAGCTTTGCCACAGTTCTCTATGCTCATGCAGGGAACCCTTGTTAAAGTTATCACAAGCGTGAGGGGGAAAGAAAAGAGAAGTTTTGTGCAAACAGTGTGAGTGAGGAGAGCAAATGAAATTGGCTATTTGAGCTCAAAGTTACTCATACCCTTTGGAGGAGAAGAAAAAAAAAGCCCCAAAATTTCTGAAGAGCTTTGTATATGTATATCTTCTACATTTCTCCTACAGCATGTGGTGGTACTTGGAAGGTAAGCACACGTTGCTTTCACTGCAGAGGAAAGGAAAAATGCCACATGAATATATTAGCAACCAGCTGAAGTTTAAAAATACTTTTACAGAAAAAGAAAGATATCTCCTTTTGCTTCACATAAAGATAGACCTACGAACCTGAGGAGGTCTAGTTTCTATCTAAACTGCTTGAGCTGTTTTAAGTCAAAAGTGACTAATTTCAGGGAGTGTTATTCTAGGACTGTGCTACTGTAAGATATATTTACTTTTTCTTTGGCTATTGGATTTTCCACACAATGTATAGAGCTTCTGGAAGACAATGCAGCCATAATTTTAAGATAAACTGAAATGAATGCTGGTTTTATTCTATCGTCTTTTAGCTATTCTATTTAATAATACAGTTGTGGAGTTTTTAAGGTGTTTCCTATCTTGTGACAATGGTATTCTTGGAATAAAAAGGGGGAAAAAAATCTGCTTTCTTCAGGAAGATGTATATATCAGTAGGGTTCTTGATTAATTTTCACTGAGAAGCAGAAGGAGAAAATTTGTTGACAAGAAGAAGAGCCCTCAGTGGCTCTTGGAGATATGAAAGTACATCCCAAGCATAACCAATAATCTTTGGAGGTCACACTGGGTCAGTAATACTTGTCTGAACCCAGTGCACGTAGTTTGCTGAACAGGGTAGAGGGAACACTTTAATTTCAGTATCCCTGGAGAACCTATAAAATCTCATCTGAAGTTCATCATTGCTCAGGCTCCATGTGTTTCACAATATTCAACAATTGTGTTTCTATCAATCAGTATGTCTTGATGTGATTTGAAAAGCTCTGGCTGGAGTTTTTAAGAGAGCCGGCTGTGGGTTTCTGGCTCTCATCCCTGTTTCCAGATGGTAACATGCATTTAAAGACATTGCATACATTTCCACCCAAAACATAAACAAATAAACAAAACCTGTGCTAAAAATGTTCTGGCATTTACAAAATGATGGGCCAGAAGTTAAGAAATGTGAGAAGGCAGGGTCACCGTTCAGCCAAATCACAGAATATCCATAAATTGGAAAAGTGAAGTTAGTTTTAAACACTCTTTTTGCCCCAATTCTCTGAATTTCTCATGCATGAGTGATTAAATCTGTATGCAGGCTTCAACTTATCCCTACTTTTTTGACCTGCAGCCATATCCAGAGCATCCTCAGGACAGGTCTGGACAAATTCAGCACACGTATTTCTAGAACCAATTTCTTTCATAATACCTCACTTTTGGGCTAAAAACTTTTCCCTCCTGGAATCCTTATGCAGAAATACTCTGCTATGTTATATGTTTTAGCTTTTGTTTATGATGCTGAACACAAATTGCCATAATGGCATTGATATATCATTGTCTACAAGTCATTACCGTGACTGAGTTATTTATGTCCCTAAATATTTACGTATTCCATTTCAACCAGGAACTATTTATCAAACAAAGGCAATCACTGTGAAACAAATTCAGCCTTTTGCTTGTGAAGAATGATCCAAATATAAGCACACTCTTCCCTCTGACTACACATTAATCTTCCATGAAATAAAATGTCTGTCCCTTCCTCCAAGCCAGCAGCAGCAAAATTATTTCAAATGGCATTTTGGAAGTGCTCTGTAGAAAATTGTTCTTTTGAGAAATCCTGGTCAACATATTTAGTGCCACATGCATAGTTCATAGCATGATAGATCAGTACTAAATGCACGTAACAGCAGCATGAGAAATATAGTATCAAATCAGCAGTAGCTGATAACAATCAGTATTTGATAACAATCTTGCCTTCAAATGGCAGTATTAGCTACCACTTTACATGTAAAACTTACCCTATTTCATTGGCCAAGTTGATTTATTTATAAAGTGATGAAGAGTTCATCAAGAACTTTGCAAAGGACTTGAGCATAAGACTGAATTCACTGGTGTGAGGCCCAGCTTTTGTTCTGGGCAAACAGCCTGCAGTCATCCTGCAGGTCCTAAGCCCAGCTGGACCTTCCAAGTTGATTTTACTACTAATATCCAACATGGTTTTCTTGGACTGTTACTTGACATTTTATATACAAATCTCCTTTCTACAGAAAGACTCCCAGAAAATAGAGACCTCTCGAGCCCTTCTGTGTTAAGGCACTATCATCCAAACCTAAATCATTCCCCACAGGCTTTTATCTAACCACTTCTTAAAAATCTCCGTAACAGAAATCCCATCAACCATACCTAACAACAGTAGTAGCACACTTCTTTCATTACTAACAGCAGTGTTAAACATTACACTTATAGTAGGTGCTGCAGTCATGTTGATAGAAGCTAAGCATTTAATACTTCAAAAATCACTTAAAACTTAAACAAAACCCATTATTTTAGACTTATTTCAAAAAGCAATCTTGGTATATGAATATTCACTTAGCAATTGCTGGTATTTCAGCATAGTTTTCTGTTAACTAAGTTTGATTCTCCAGCTACATTTATCTGCATTAGGCTCTGCTCCTAAAACTAGTGCTTATCGCTTCATGAAAAGAATGAAAGGTACCCATGTCTCTAGTAAAAAGCACAATAACTGAGAATATTAAACATGCAAACAGTACTACACTATACAGTTCATGGTGACATCAATCTCCAACTTGTTTATCCACATAAAATACTCTTTTACTGATTTGCCTGTGAGCAACACATATATTTCTGGATTTTATTGTCATCATCTGTTTACTGGCAACTAGGAAACATAAAAGAGCTAAATTCAATGAATAAATTATTTGTTGTCAACAGTCCACCAAGCAGTCATTTTCTATCAAAACTAGAATACCAATGGTTAGCTTCAAAGGAATTCTTTTTGTCTTTTTGTTTTTTCTTTTGAATGGATTGAGTTTCTAGAATAAATCAGCTAAAGGCAACCAAAAAAAAAAGCCATATAAAAAACTGTTCTGCGGTGTCTTGGGTGAAACAATGGGTGTCAGCCTAAAAGTAGCCATGGCTGAGGATGTTCCTTTGCCAGGTCCTGGTGTGTGCTACCCACTCTGGCTTGGAGCAGGCTCCTCACTGCAGACCCCTGTTAAATTACACAACAGCATCAGTGAAGCACAGGTTCTCCCATTGCACACAAAAGAAAAATGAAAAAAAGGATGTTGTTGCTGTGAACAACTGACATCAGTGCCTGGAGTGCTTCAGAAGTACAAAGCAGCAGACAAAACAAAAAAAGAAGTCAATTGGCTTTGAAATCTTGGGAGCTGATGCTGCCTCATAAACACAGGGTGATGTGTGTTTGTGATGGGAAGTCAGAGGTTATGGTGTGGAGCGAGAAGAAACTCTACCACTGATGGCATACTGATGCTCATGCACCATTATAGATAGTATTTCTTCCAGCTCTCTATAAGGCTGACATGTGCTATAGACACAAGTCCTACGAAATAGATTGTCCCTTCCACTGCCCCAAGGCGATGGCGCAATGAGTTGGGATTTTTGTTCAAGGTGTCCTTAGAAAGGCAAGAACCCAGAAGACAGCCATGGATAAGGTATGAGACATGACTCAATGAGATATTACAGCTTTTCCACTGTCCCGTAGCATCACTGATGCCTCTAACAGATGCAGAAAGCCACATCAGCACCAAAGTGTCTTAGGGCTCAGCTACTCAGGCTAAGCTGCACTAATTAGTTTCTAAGACACAGCCACATAGTCATAGTCAAGTAAGTTTTAATTATGACTCAAATCTATTGATGGATTATTTAACTGCTCTTCATCACCTGCAGCGCACAGGCAGATGAGCTAATCTGAACCATTTCAAGGCTATTTTACCTGGGTTGTCTTTGCACAGAAGCAAGAGAGGAAATAATACATGACCTATCCATGTGGCTCAGCCTTGCGATAGTGACCTCCAGAAGGCAGCAGCAAATCACAGTTTTCCTTAAACTGTTCACGCTAGTTCTGTAAAAAGGCCTGTATTAGCAGATGGATTGGGAATATCTGAACAACTGAAAATTTAAAATATGTGAATGCTGTTTGTTAATTATTTTTTCCTATATTGGACTGGAAGAGGAAGATTTGGGAAGATACCTGGGCAAGAGACCGGGACAGGCGATTTGGAGTCGTGTCATGCAATGCAAGCACCATCCTGATTATCAATACACTGGGCCAAAAGATCTTGGTCAGACTCCCTGGCTCTGAGTCGTTAATTAGCGGTTGCTGCTAATGAAGAGCTGAGTTTTATAAAAATACAGCACAAGTCTCATTTCTCTTGTAGTAATATGTGCTTAATGCAGTGATCCCTACTTTGTTGTAAATCTACTTTTCAGAAGCTAAAAAACATACATTCTTTCTCAAGCTCACAAAGTAATTTTGTTTGTTAGGGTAAAACAGCAAAGGATGAAGCAGGCTTATCTGCAAACAATTTCTTTTTTTCTTTTATCAGTTCTACATTTTTCCACAGATTGCTTGTCACACTACCAGAAAGGCACCACTTAAAAAAAAAAAAAAAAAAAAACAGAGAGAAAAGGAGCCTGGCTCACTTATTGGACAGCTGAGATAACACTGCAGAATTATGTTCAGGGGAAAAAAAAAAAAGGCATGATAATGTATCAGAAGTTCGACTTGCTGAGGTTGCAGCTGGTATTACTTTGTAGTTGTAAAATACTTTGCACTTTAGATACCTTCTAATTAAAAACAACTGCCACAAAGCTAGCTGGGGTGTAATATTAGGAAAAAAAAATAATATGCTAGTGGTGCATCCCAGAAGCTGTGAAAATGGACTCTCTGATTATCTCTTGCCCCTTAATTCAAATATCAAAACCCAGCCTCCCAGTGTAGTTCTCTAAAGTACGCATGTGAGCATATATGCGTAAATGAAATGCTTTTAACAATCTGTCAGAAATCTCAGAGCAGAAACACTAATTTAGCCCTGGCTCAGCTCTTTCACTCAGGCACAGAGTGTTCCCTGGGTGAGCGAGGGGCCCAGAGCGCTCCGGGCTGCCCGAGACACCCAGCCTGTCCCTGCAGACAACAGTGCCAGGCAGGCAGTCCCTCGGATGGCAGAAGTAGGGCAGGAATGGCCTAAATGCAATTAATTATCTGGGCTGGTAAAGGTAATGCGCACCGCTTGCAGTGCCAGACAGAGATGGGTTTCCTGACTTCTCGTATACCCATCAAATGTGCCCAAGATCTGAAAAATATGGTTTAGCTGTACATTTTATTGCCAGTCATAGCCTATTGCCTCTCTCATAAAGATAACATGAGACTCCACTATAGCAAAGGTTGTTTGAGAGGCAGATAGTTTCCTAGTTTTGTTAATTAGCAGTGGTGTATTATAGACAACTAAAATCACAGCTCTGCTAATTTTTAACTGAAATGTTGTTCAAGAGTAGCATGAAAAATTGTACAAATATTAATGGGACAGCATCTTCCTTTCAGTGCTTTTTTGTCACATGGTTTTTTCAGGTAACCTCAAGAATGTTTCCAACTGAGAGAGGAAATCAAAATGCTTTTTCTCTTTTGCCTAATTAATACATATGAATTTTACTTATCAGCTTTTGCTACATGTTGAGGTAATGTGTATCACTTCTCGTTGGGATAGTTTTTTCTGTAAAATTACTACTTAAAATAAGTATCAAAATTTATTAATTCACAGCTAATGAAGTGAAATGCAGGGAGAAGAGGATTCTGCCTGAAGTCTTGCCCAGTGCTTGTTTCGAGATGCTGAAGAAGAAAAAGTAACTTTACTAACCATTCCCAGAAACATATTGATACAAAAATTTTGTCCTATTACATTCTCACTAATTTTCAAGTTCTGCCATGCTAAAATGTGAGCATTTTGTATTAAATCTGTCTTTTCTCTATGCCTCTTCTTCCTGTCTTCCAATTTAGGATTTTTTATTTCAGCTGAAGGATCTGGTTACATCCTGCCCTGTCCGGAGCTCAGCTGGGTGGTGAAAAGGTTACGTCCCCTGGTTAAGCAGGAGCTTCTCACCACCACCTCCCTGGGAAAAACTGGCACCTTTTCAAATGTGTCTGCTGTAAACTGCTTAGGTGACTGCTCCCTAACCTGATTCAGTCAAACCCATCAGATTCAGTTAAAATGTGCTAATATTTGCTTCAGCAAAGCACCCACCCAGTGCTGACCCAGTCCAGGGAGATGTCAACCCCAGCCGCTTTCACCGCTCTCACCCTACCTTCCTACCAGAGATCAGCACCTCTTTCAGATCTGCCACTTTATCTGCTGGGATTCTTTTCAAAACATCACCAGCCAGTTCAGAGTTCCGCATACGCAGTACAACTAAAGAAAGAAAATAGCCCAAAAGGGAAATAAGGGAGGAGGATGATTTCGGGCCATGCATTGGAACAAGCTTGTAGGCAAGGGTGGGCTGCAGCTGGAGCCACCTCACCCGGACCTGCCACTGCTTCAGCAGCGTGGCAGTATAACTTCTAACCCAGATTGCTCTGAGGCACCTTTGCTGTGGGTCGATGTTAGGGTAACAGGCTTTTCAACAGCCTGAACTACCTGAATACAGCCCACTCAAGAAGAAATCTGAAAGGTTTTGTAGTTGCATCCAGAGGAGCAACATTACCCTTCTCTTGCATTCATCCAACACAACTGCAATTGGATTTTAATGATCACTGAACTCAGCCTTTAAAGCGAGCAGCTGCTTTTAAGATGAATTTGCATATGTATATTTTCAACAGAACAGTCACCTTCATTCTTAAATTATTAAGGACTCTTGGAAGAACCTGTCAATATGACATTTTGTTGGAAAAAGAAGAAAAAAAAAAGAGAAAATTGCCAGAGCTGAGAAAACTAACTGAAAGATCTGATGTCACATTGTTGCCCAGTAAATACCCTGTTGCCATTGCTAGTTACAGGCCGTGGATATCTGTTGGCGCGGGATTCACGGACACTGCTGACGATCAATGTAATCAAGCAAATGCCACTTTATTGCAAGCAGACACACATATTTATACGTCTTAGCAAGAAGCACTATTTGTGGTTTACAAACAAGAGACCAGACTGTGCAGCCAGCGTTGCTATTAGTTCATGTATTCCTTCAATCACTCTCTTATCACACAGGGAGAACAGACTTTCCCAGGTCTGTTTTGACCATACTCTCCCACTCACTTCCATGCACATCTTGTGTACAAGAAGCCTCTTATCTGTTCATTCTCATGGACAACCCCCCAACATGAGCTGTACTCAGCTGGTCAGGGTCTCTTTTCATAATTAGCAAGCAAGAGTTATGTACTTGTTTAGAAAAGAGCTCGAGGACAAAAGTCTTAATTCTGCAATGCAGTGCTGCCAGCACAGCTAGCTGTAAAATGTATCCACAGATATCACATTGATTTTGCAAGGTCACAGGAGTGAGGCTTGTCAGGCTTTGCCCAAGTTTAGCTTGGCCTGCCTGGAGCTTTGTTTAAGCTTGCTTAACAGTAACACAATTTTTTTTTTCTATTCACCAGGAGGCTTGCTATTCAAACAAAGCAAACTTGTTTGTATAATGTCCTTGTATATTCATTGACTACAACTGTAATTTTTATGTGGCTAGGTCTAATAAGTAGAGGAATGTGACATGATGTGATCAGAGTGGGACCCAGGATGGGGTGCAGAGCAGCACAGGCAGGAGATGACAATGGAGAGGGCACAGGCCAGCACCAGCCACCGCAGACTATGAGCTGGTGATGGTATTCTGTTGAAGATGAAAAGGATTTGGAACTGTGCAAAATGGGTTTAATCTATAACAAAGTTAAAAAGCTGCAAGCATCCAGCACTGCACTATACTAAACATAAGGGATATTGACATAGAACATGAAACTGTAGTCAGTGAAGACAGAAAAAGGGGCTAAGCATGGCAGAAAATGTATAAAGTCATTCTTAAAGACAGTCACATGTGGGCTGCAGAGTGAGGCATAACAAAATGTCAACATCACGCTCCTGTTGGCAACGTAGAAGAAGAAATCCCCACCGCCATTGTCACACTGTCCCCAGGAAGGACCTGAAACATGATAACTCAGCATAACCCAAACATCCTCTGAGACTGAAGCCATCAACCTTGGACCCAGAGGTAGTACAGGGATAAGCATAACATCAGAGATGGGGCAGACACTAGGAACTGTCAGTATAACAATTTCATCCATAACACTATTCATCATTTTATTTTCTTTCTCAACCCATAGAAATTAGATCTAGGCTAGTACTAACTCTCTGATTAGACTGTTCACTAGCAACACAATCTTTCCACGTAAGTTTTTCTTCACTTCATTCATAGAAAGGGATTTAACACCAATGATGCAGTAGCTATTTATAAGATAGCCAGGTCAGAACTGCGACAGCTATTTCTGCCTATAAGGTAACTGGTTTGTTTTGCTGGTAAAGAAAGAAAGGGCTATAGTTATCATGCAATCCCAGAGAAAAGGATTTGGGAAAGGAATGAATTGTGTTCCTGGAGTGTAAGGACAAAATAAGATATCATTAAATTTCTAGAAGTGAAAGCTATTTAAGAAGAATTATGACTTTCTATTTAAGAAGAATTAGGACTTTGTATTTTTCCCTGGTTTTGTGGTCCCTGTCAATTGCTGTATTTTAGTGAGACATATTTTTTTAATTTGTCTTTTGCATGTTTGCAGAATGACCTGATACTGCATTCCCATAAAAGCTTCTGACATAAAAAAAGACAAGGTCCAACAGCTGTCCTCCCACTAGCACCCAACAAATCCTGTTCAGCCTGGGTTACTTTCTCCGTATGTTACAGATCTACTTACAGCTCCTCCACTTCTGACAGCAAATCCTCAATATTGTCAGGCTAGGCTGCAATTATTTAGCTACTTGCCTCAGAAAAGAGGAATCAGACTTTAATTGTTACTCTAGGTTTCCTTGCTGTTTAAACCACAATACCAATGGGGTATGCTTTTCTAATTAAGGCACAAATTTTTACAGGCAAACGTGTGATTCTCTGTGCTACACTGTAAAATACCTGTAAAAAATAGCAAACACATAGCTGTGTGATCCATGTTCTGTGTTTGTCAGCCAAAAGGGAATTGCTCTCATACTTGCCTTTCCATTCCTGAGCTATTTGTTATTGCTAACTTTCATAGTGTTTTTCTTCTGCTGCTGAAACCATGATATAGCAGAGCAAAAGACAAGGTAGGCTGCCAACAGAAGGCAGAATACACATCACCGGGAAAAAAAAATACCATAAACCAAAAAAAACCCAAAAAAACCCGGAAAAAATATAGTTAAAACAATAAATATTTCCAAAGCTTGTTCTGCACAGAACAAATACATAAATACACGGAGATATTTCACTGTACAATCTGATTCTCTGAATAGTTATCCTGGAACAACCTCTAGTGCAGATATCATGGCTTCAACTACACCACGTAGGAAAAGCAGGCTTGCAGTCAGATTCACAAGCTGTCATAAGCACACAAACCTCAGTCTGCTCTCAATTTCTAAAACATGTCTTGACATACTGTGGCAGCTTCCAGCTAGCTTAAAATTCCATCCTCCTCCATCCTTAATTCCACTGTTAAATGTTTACCGACAAACTAATTCACCTACTCTCCCACATAACTCTCTGAGCTGTGTTAAGGCCCCAACTCCACTCCGTGAAGACTTTGACTATTTCTTTTCAGTTTCTTTGTTATACCTCAGATGAGAACAGTTTTATTCCTGACTAATTGTTTTTCCAAACAGAACCTGAAAACAAAAGACTCCCCACGTCAAAATCTGCCCCTGGAAGGTCAGTCCTTAGACCCACTTATCCACCCAGGATACAATCTCCCCACCCAGCACACTTCCCAGCTGTGTCCTCTATGAACGTTTCCATTAATCTTAAAAAGGATGTGATGAGGACTATACAATATGTATACAGGGAAGAGAAAGAAGAGAGTATACATATTCATATGTAGATAGGGTGTTATGCATAGCTGTGGTGCTTAATGACATGGTTTAAGTGGTGGACTTGGCATTGCTATGTTAAAGAGTGGGCTTGATGATCTTAAAGGTCTTTTCCAAGCAAAATGACTCTATGATTCAGAAAGTCATCAGGATTCATTGATAGAGATCATTAAGAAAGCTAAAAGAGTGGAAGATCTATGCAGGGTTCTTCCTGCTTCTCAGTAGAGAAACTCATTGGCTGGAGAAGCACAGCAGCATTAACTAGACACATAATCGCTACAAGCTCTGGGAAAGAGGAAAAAAAACTCTTTCAGTGTAAATAGACAAAATGCATGTTAGATGAAGGACTGAAGAGAAATTTAGCATGTTGTCCTGGTTTGAGCTAAACAAAACCAATTCTGTTCAGTGATTTTATTTTTCCACTCAGTCTCTTCCAAAAGGCTGCACTTTCTGAAGTCAGCAACATGTTTTTGCAGACAATAGTGTGCGCTACTGGCAGTGATAACACCTGATGTTTACAGTTACTGCCTGGCACTGGGATGCAGACAGGCTTATGCTGATACTTATTCCTATAGTGACCAAGGCCACTGCTGGCTCTTGTGTGCCACGCTGGGTGTGCCGGGTAGTAAAGGGGGGTCACAAGGAAGTAAAAGGTTGCACCTCCGGGGGGTAATAGACAGGACAGGTGACCAACGAGAGTATTCCATCCCATATTCATCATATTCAGTATAAAACTGAGGGCTCACGGGTGTTAAGGCCTCTTCTGCAATGGCCGGCATCCAGAGAGGACTCTGTCCAGTCTTCTGCCTTTGATTCCGATTCTGAGTTCCTGAATCCAGCTGCTGTATCCAGCTCCCGCCGCTGCTGTGCCTGGGGCTTCCCCATCGTGCCTGGGGCTTCCCCAGCATCCCCTGCTCTGCAGCATCAGCGGTGATTGGTATCGGGGCACGGAGAGGGGGTTGGGGAGCCACATTTGTTATTGGTTTTGTATAAATTTGTCTATAGTTCATTATTTTTATTATTTCCATATTAGTATTATTATAGTTTTATTAAAGCTGTTTTAGTTTAATTTTCCAATCTATAAGTCGCTCTGCCTCATTCCCTTTCCCATCTGGGGAGGGAGGGGAGTTAGAGTGCATCTGTCAGCATTCAGTGGCCAGCCCAGCCCTAACCCTCAAGAGATTTATTGGTGCCCAGCGTGGGGCAAGAAACCAATCAGGCTCTAACATATTGCCAATTACCCTGACCTGAGCAGACACTGATACATTTCCTGAATAGTTTAAATTCCAGCATGTGCAGTCGAGAGTGTATCAGACCTTGTCTCTGAGAGTCCCAAAGGATTGGAAAAAAAAACCCAGACAGCTTATATCATGTTATCATTGAATGACATACTATTTCCTTTTGTGTATTGATGTAATTTTGAGTGCCAAAATGCTGTCTTACTTATTGAATGTATTTTGGTATTTTCTTTCATGGCTTGTCTGTTCTGGTTACTTGATGAGAGTTGCCCCTGTACTGATTTTTTTGCTGCTGATTTATTCAAATCTCTTGATGTTGTGGCGTTTGGGTAAAGATTGGTGCAGAGCACTGACAACCACTGTCGCCTCTCCCACTCAATCTGTACCAGCAAAATTCACCCCTGTGACCAGAAGGACACACCAGAAAAAGTCACTTCACTCAGCAACAGATAACAAAGATCCAGGAGAAGGTCCTTCTGAAGCAGAACCATCAGATGAGTCAGAGCCAGAATCAGAGGTGAAAGATGATGCCCCTCTAACTAGAAGAAAATACCAAACAAAGGCAGATCAGCCAGTGTCTGATGATGACAATCCAGGAGAAGATCCTTCTAAAGCAATGTCATCAGATGAGTCCAAGTTAGAATCAGAGGCAGCCGTCAAGTCTTTACCTCTGAAGGAGTTGCAAAATGTGAGAAAGGACTTTAGCCGTCATGAAGGTGAGCCACTTATGACCTGGTTGCTCCGATGCTGGGATAAAGGGGCGGATATCATTGACTTAAATGGTAGAGAAGCCAAACAGTTGGGATCCCTGTCTAGACTTGCAGGCATCGACATGGAACTTGCAAAAAAGGAAAACAGTCTCAGCCTCTGGAAGCGACTCTTGTCAGCTGTAAAGATCAAGTTTCCTTTTAAGAAAGACATCAAATGCCATCCTATCAAGTGGACCACCATGGAAAAAGGTATTAAGTATCTGAGAGAATTAGCTGTGGAAGAAGTGATTTATAGTAACCTGCAAACAATTGTAAACCCTGATGAAATGCCATGCCATCAGCCCATGATACAGAAGTTTGTGCAGAGTGCACCACCAATGTATATGCACACCTTGTCGACAATGGTCTGGGGAGCTCATGGCAAGACACCAACTGTGAGTGAAGTGGTCAGCAAAGCACGGCAGTGTGAACACAGTACCACTAATTCCCTACAGGCCCGCATTGCGGCCACACTAAAATTTGCTGAGGAAACCAATAAATCAGTTGAGAAAATCTGTAAATCCAAGAGAGAGAATAGACCTGAACGGACCCATGTTGATGTCATTAGAAGATGCTCCTCTGCGACACCAGCTAGAAGTGACTGGAACATGTCACGAGGTGACTTGTGGGTTTTCCTGCGTGAGTATGGAGATGACATGAGTAGATGGGATGGAGAGCCTACCTCTGCTCTACGAGCACGAGTACGTGAGCTACAAAACACAAATAAAAGAGAGTGTTTTCCCAGAAGAAGAGTTGCTTCAGTCCACCAAGGTCCAAATGCAAAAAAGAGAAATGTAAACGTAGTCCATGTAAACCAGGTAAACCCTGTGAATCCTCAGAATTAGAGGGACCTTGCCTCCAGCCAGGTGGAGGAGAGAGGCAACAGAGTTTATTGGACTGTGTGGATTCAATGGCCTGGCACATTAGAACCACAAAAGTATGAAGCCCTTGTACATACTGGTGCCGAGTGCACTCTAATGCCATCAGATTATACAGGGACAGAAACTGTTACTATTTCTGAGTGACAAGAGGTTCTTAAGAACTTACTGTACTGGAGGCCAAAATGAGCCTTACTGGAAATATGTGGAAAAGCATCCTATAGTGACTGGTCTAGATGCCCCATGCATCCTTGGTGTAGATTTCCTCAAGAAAGGGGACCCGAGAGGGTATCAAAGGGGTTTTGGCATAGGTTTTGGCAGAGGGCACCAGGGGAGACTCAAGGTAAATCCTTAGGATTTTGGAGCCAAAGATACATAGGCTCCAAGGACAACTATACTCTAATGGAAAAAAGAAATATTGGCCACATATGAAGGAGTTAGAGCTGCTTTGGAAATGACTGAAGCACAGCTCCTCCCGGTACCACAATCACCAGTCCTAAGCTGGATGTTCAAGGATCGGGTTCCTTTCACGCATCATGCAACTAGCGCTACACGGAGTAAATGATATAAAAACGTAAAGACTTTGGAATGCTGCCTGAGGAGATGGTGATACTTGCTGAAGAAGCTCCACAATATAATCAATTAACAGACAATGAAAAGCAATATGCCTCCTTTATTGATGTGTTTTCTCACCTTGTATGAAATTGGCATAGGTGGGAAGCTGGTGTGTGGAGACCCACACAATGAGTGGCAGAAGTGGCTTAGGTAGAAGGTGAATCAAGAGAGTTTGCAGGTGTAAAAGTTATCCAACTGGCTTTAGGCATTACTGAATGAAAAAAAGTGGCCAGGGCTCTATCTATATACTGACTCCTGGGTGGTGGCAACTGCTTTTTGGGGATGGTTAAAACAGTGGAAGTGAAAAGGTAAAGCTATTTGGGCTGCCACATTGTAGCAAGATATCGCTGCCCAGCTAGACAACCCAATTGTTAAGATACACCACATGGATGCCTGAGTTCCCAAAAGTCATGTCACTGAGGAACATCAAAACAACCAGTGTAGGGATCAGGCTTCTAAAGTGTTCCAAATAGGCTTGGACTGGGAACTCTTTTTTAGCTCAGTGGGCCCACAATGCTTCAGGATGTTGGAGAAAAAATGGAACATAAAAATGGGCTCGTGACTGAGGGGTGGAATCGACTACGGACACTATTGTGCAGGTTATACACAAGTGTGAAACATATGCTGCAATCTTTGCAAGTTAAACTGTTAAAACTTTCGTAGTATGGCGGACAATGTTTAAAATGTATGTATGGGGAGGCCTGGCAGATTGATTATGTCACACTCCCTCAAACTCGCCAGGGTAAGTGCTATGTGCTCACTATGGTGGAAGCAACAACCGGATGGCTGGAAACATATCCCATGCCTCATGCCACTGCACAAAACACCATCCTAGGCCTTGAAAAACAGATCTTGCGGGCATGAGGCACTCCAGAAAGAATTGAGTCAGACAGTGGGACTCATTTCAAAAACAATTTTATAGACATGGTATCAAGTGGATATATCACATTCCCTACCATGCACCAGCCTCTGGGAAAATCGAATGATACATGGGCTGTTAAAAACCGCTTTGAATGCAATGGCAGGTGGAACTTCTAAAAATTGGGAGAAACATTTAGCACAAGCCGCCTGGTTAACATCAGGGAACCCATCAATTGTGCTGGTCCAGCTCATTCAGCTTTAAACGCGGTAGAAGGGGATAAAGTCCCTGTGCTGTCTGAAAAGAATTTGTTGGGAAAAGCTATCTGGGTATTTTTTGCTTCAGGCAAAGGCAAACCCATTCGTGGGATTGCTTTTGCTCAAGGACCTGGAACTGCTTGATGGGTGATGATGATACATGGTGAAGTCCAATGTGCGAGAGAATTTAACTCTGGGTGAGAATACTTGATTTAGGACTGCATGATGTTGAATGCTACATAATATTGTGTTCGATAAGTGTCTTTCAGGATAATATACCAGTGATGACCAGAACTAGCCTCATCAAGTGAAGTCCAGTAACCTCCTCGAAGCAAATCTGCAACCCATGGACACAAACTACAATGAATCTCAGACCAGCTTACCAGCCCTGAGAGACTGCTGTGAGAAGTGGAACCCACAGTTATGAACTCAATGAACCTACTGAACTTTTCTATAGAAAGCAGATCATAAGCTAGCGATTAGTATGACATAAGTCATATGGAATAAGGGATGGAATGTTCTGGTTTGAGCTAAAGAGAGTGTGTGCCATGGTGGGGGTGCCAGGAAGTAAAAGGGGTCACAAGGAAGTAAAAGGTTGCACCTCTGGTGAGGAAGAGACAGGACAGGTGACCAACGGGAATATTCCATTCTCTACGTGTCATATTCAGTATAAAACTGTGGGATCCTGTGTTAAGGCTTTTTCTTCAATGGCTGGCATCTAAGGAGGACTCCATCAAATCTTCTGCCTTTGATCCCCATCCTGAGTTACTGAATCTGGTTCCTGTAACCGGTTCCCATGTGCTTCTGGGTTCCCCCCTGGGACTTCCCCAGTTAGATGCCACCTGCTCTGCAGCATCATTGGTGATTGCATCAGTGGTGATTGCTGTCATGGGGGCAGTTGGGTTCAATATCAGTTTTGTATATAGTCCGTTATTTTTATTGTTTCCTTGTTAGTACTATTATTGTTTTATTAAAGCTGTTTTTGTTTTCTTTTCCAATCCAGAAGTCACTCTACCTCATTCCCTTTCCTTTTCGGGGAGGGAGAGGGGATAGAGAGTATCTGTTAGCATTCAGTGGCCAGTCCAGCCCTAACCCTTGACACCTTGTGGAAGCTGAAAATGAGCACAAGGTGTATACACCTAACAGTTATTTAGTTCAAAGAAGAGCTCGCAGGCATCTTCTCTTGGTGTAGTGTGTGGTCCCTCCTGGCTGGAGAGTGGCCTGTCCAACTGTGAAAGCAGGCAGGCTGCAGAACAGCCAGGTTCTGACTTACAAAGGCTGCAGAGCAACCAAACTCAGGCTCACAAAGGCAGCAGAGCAGCCAGGCTCCGGCTTACAAAGGCAATCTGGCGACAGAGAACCGCACCACAGATGGCCCCCAGCTTCAAGTCACTCCTGGAGCAGCCACCTCTGTACAGTGGAGATGGTATGAAACATACTGTTATTTTTTTAATCTATCCGAATGAGAAGGTCCATGTGACCACTATGTGTATTAAGAAATTGCAAACATATATCACAGAATCACAGAATCACGCAATCACAGAATGTCAGGGGTTGGAAGGGACCTCAAAAGATCATCTAGTCCAATCCCCCTGCCAGAGCAGGATCACCCAGAGCAGGTCACACAGGAACTTGTCCAGGTGGGTTTTGAATGTCTCCAGAGAAGGAGACTTCACAACCTCCCTGGGCAGCCTGTGTCAGTGCTCTGTCACCCTCACAGTGAAAAAGTTTTTTCTAATAAGTGAAAAAGTTTTTTCTAATATTTTTATAGAACCTCCAGTGTTCTAGCTTATATCTATTGCGCCTTTTCCTGTTATTGGACATCACTGAGAAGAGCCTGGCGCACCCCTCAGGCTCGTCTTATCCAAGCTACAAAGATCCAGCTCCTTCAGCCTTTCCTCATAAGGGAGATGTTCCACTCCCTTCATCACCTTTGTGGCTCTGCGCTGGACTCTCTCAAGCAGTTCCCTGTCTCTCATACGTACATAAACAACAGAGTCTAAAGAAACTATCATCTCGTAATGTAAGGGAACGTCACTGGGGAGTCCAAAATGAAAGTGGCTCCTGTGGAAATTTATAAAGACTGCAGAGACTCAATTCTAGATAATTTAATAAAGCTTTTTTTGGAAAAGAGTGAAAATGTAGGGTAATGTGAGATGGCCATCAAGGGCTCCAGCAAAGAAGTGGCAGCTCTGAGCATAGTTTCTTTTGTTTAATTAGGTCACTCACAATAGTTCCTTTGAACGAGCTGGAAGACATCTCTTGTCTTTGGAGCCAACGAATCCATTAGGTGCCAACAATGGGGGCAGGACTCTGTAGTTTTGCTGAAAGTGTTTTCTGAGGCCTGAATATAGTGGTCAATGCTGGGTTTCTGCAAGATGTAGCTGTGTGAAGTGCATGCAACTTGGGCTGCAAAAGGATATACTGTTTCTTTTTACATGGTCATTATTTTGTATTCTCTGTCTGACAGGACCTGTGCTTATCCCTAGTAAGCTAGAAAAATATTCTTTGATCAACCAGCAAGTTGAACTTAAGCTGTGTATGTATAGGTATATCGTTTCTTTTCCTTCATGGGGGAAAAAAAAAAAGAATCAAATTTTCTTCAGAAAGTAGAAAATTTTAGCAGGAAAAAAAAGTAAAACAAATATTTACAACAAACTTTACATGTGGCTCTGTTACGAAAACTGCTCAGCTCTGACTCTCACTGTAACATCAAAGCCTGTACTTGCTTTTAGAGATCCCACAAATACAGTCCTTCTTATTGACTGTTCCGTTTTGCTTCCAGTCAGTGGAAGTCATTCTGGAGATTTCCTTCCCTTGAATCAGTAGAGACCATCTCAGAATCACTAAAAAGAGCAGCTAGAAAACTGCTACAAGAGCTGAAAGTGTAATAAATCACACAGCGAAGCCAAGAGAAAAATATTTGCCTCCTCTTGCAAGCAGTGACAAACAAGGAAACACCATACCCTCAGAAAAGTAGGCTTTGTCCATCCCTATTCCTGCTCTGGTCTCCCTTCTCTGCTGCTAAACAGATGTGCCTCTGGTGCGTAAATAGGGAATTTTTAAGCTTCTAATATAAATTGGTCCTGCAGCCCTCACTGCTGATGTAATAATAAAAATAAAAAAATAAATCCTGAGAAATGTGCTAGATAATCTTTAAGAGTAGAAGAAAATGTCCCCGTAGTTGTAGTGAAATGTCAGCCTGATGTGCAACTGAAAAAGTCAAGACTAATGATGCTTATTGCCAAGCCACAAAAATGACTGCAATTGTGTTTTGCAGCTAACGTCTCCACATTTACTTTAGTTTTGTAATAAATGAAAAATTACAACAAAAGCTACAGTTCTCCAATACTAAATAAAATATTTTACTAGTATGTCTAAAACATTAAGGTTCTGTTTAATTTAAAGATATATATCAAAATTTGGCTGTTGCCAATAGCAGCAACAACATATGAACAGAAAGCTTGTACTCCCTGTCACTTCACCAAATCACTTTGTTGCTGCACTAGAATTATTTCTAATTAACATAGGTGGGACTGAGAAGAAAATTAGGCCTCCTCTCTAGCATGGATCTAAACATATTACTGGTGCCTAACATATAAGTATAGTTAAGAGAAATTAATTTTCTTTCTCTATGTAATCACTTTTACTAAATACATCCTTCTAAATGTCAGGCTTCCTGATGAAATAAACAAAGTGTGAATCATAAGCGTCTTTAAATGCAATGCCACTATGCTGAAAAAAATTGAAAGTTACTTTTAATTTTCTCTTTAATGATACTGGAGAGTGCATACCTGTAAGATGACCGAGTCTGACACCTGAGCCAGAAGCACAGATGCAGTTCCCTATTGTCTGGAAATCATTGCCCATTCAGTATTTCTTATTCTAGTATCTTGCCTTAGATTTTTTTTTTTCCTTCTCAGAATTCAATAAATCATATCATGAGATTTAATCATAGCCTTCTGTATGAGTTATGAAATAATCATTGTCTGCTACATTGTTTCTCCTTGATAACTTTTTTGCACAGTGAAACTCTATACAATGTCCTTTGCTTCAAAGAGCTAATTCTTTATTAACAAAGAAAAAACAGCAGCAGCCCATAATAATCCTTTTCATTATGCTCCAACACCCCACAAAGTCCTTGGTGTGTCTTGTATTGTGAGACTTAGCTACACAAGATGGAAACCTCTCATGAGACCGCCAAGAAAATAAGAAGGGGGAAGAGACAGACAGAAAAGAAAAGATTTATTACTGGAGAAAAAACCTGCAATTGAGTACCATGGAGTACAAAAACTATTCCCTTCCTGGGACTGATTTCTAGAGCTGATTCAAAGCACAGTGAACTCTGTATCCAAACAGGAAAACCTGGATACTCTAGCTTATTCACTCTACCTTCTTCCAGGACAAAGAGCCATCTCAGAGCTTGCTCCTCTCCCTGTCTGGAGTCTCACCACCTCTCAAACAGCCTGGACTCCTCAAAACTAACCAGGTGTAGGTGTTTTAGTTCAATCACACTACAAGCAGGTCTACTGAAAAGAGTAAAACAGAAGTGAAACGAGCTCTAGCATTTATTGGGCCATTGCATGTGCTGTCCCAGTGGGCAGTGGAAGGACCTGAGCACCTGCAAAATTTTGGACTTTAATTTTGTGTGGGATGCCTATGCATCATAATAGATAAATATACAAACTGATGAGGATGAGGCATGATTCCGTGCATCTAGTTGTAGTGTTACACAAGAAAGGAAAGTCAAGAACAGACCACTAGATTTTATTTACAAATACTCCTAAAATGCATCCCAATTTTTGATCCATTTTATAACTTTGGTAATGTCCTATCTGTCTCTCCAGCTTTGCTTCTGGGATGTTTTATGGCTTTGCTTCTGCTTTTTTATGTTCCTCTTGGTCCTTTAACTGCTTGGCTTATGCTGGCTCTTTCTACTTTTATCACTGCTGCTGCCATTTTTTTCTGTCAGCTTTGCAATATTTTGTGTATTTTGGACCAATTGTCAATGGATAACTAAGCTCTGTGCAAGTCAGGTTCTTTATAACGTAAGACTATTCTGGAAAGTACTGGTGCTTTTTTCTCTAGGTATACCTGGGAAGCTCAAAATATACACAGTCCTGTTCTAGAGTAAAAGACAGGAAGTGTAAAACATCAAATACTATTTAAGAAAAGACCAAAATCACTTGTTTCATGGAAATAACCTTCAGTTATGGATGGACAAGACAATTGAGTGGATTATCTTTCTTCTCTGCCTCAAAAGATGTAGGAAACCTACTCTTCAGCCTTAGTTTCCCTCCACTAGCACCACTTTAAAATGATTTTCTGCTACTGGAACTCCACTACTGCTAACTAAGGTAGCACTGATTTATCCTGCATGGGAGAGGATGAAACATGAGCAGAACACATTGCTACTGATCTCACTTTGTGTTGATATCACAAGCCAGCTGACATTACCCTTTGAATGCCACCATGGAGTTAAAGTACTTTGATGTTTGGTAATAAAAGACGTAACTTACATAGACGCCCTTTCAAAAACCTATTTACTAAAAGGTTTTTCCTATATCAATCAAAAAACCTTGAAAGAATCAGATGCCTCTTCATCTCACAGCTACCATGAGACATGTGGGGAATCAAATAAAAAGTGACTATTATGTATAGCAAAACTAAGCTCCAATATTGTCCTGGTTTGGGAGCACCAGGATAAAAGTTTTCTGGATTTGCCTGCACCATGCAGCAACCACAAGGAAGGGGGGGCAGCTGTGCCTATGGGGAGGAGAGGATGGGTCTGGTGACCCAAAAGGAATGATCACAGTGTTCCTTCTCATGCTCTCAGTATGTAAGGGCCCCTAAGAAGCCCCCTAAAAGTGCTCTGAAGTCTTCAATTCTGTTGTGCTGAAAGGTTTGCAAATGGCTGTTTATTAATAAGCTCTCTCTGCTCTGCTGGTGTTCCTGTCTGCTGTTTTCCCACTGCAGAGGAGCACTGGCTGTCAGGACAGGTTATTTTCCCTCTGCCTTGCTGGGTAGGAGTGTCACAGCACCTTTTTTGGTTTTTGGGGTTTTTTTTGTGGGGTTGGTTTTTTTTTTGACTCTCATTGTGTCTCTGGGCTCGAGTGCTCTCATCTGCTGTCGAGTCCTGCCAGGGATGTTTTTTCCACTCAGGACCTAGCTGTGACCTGGAAGACATGCGTTCTGTATTAACATATTCCCTTGTACCTTTGAATATATTTGCATGCTTTTGTAATATCCATATATAGTTCAACACCTTTGTGGTTATTGTTAGTATTGTTTTGCTTTCCATTAGACTGGTCCAAGTTTTTGGTGTTTTTTTAACCTCAAAGTCTCTATCCTTTGTTCCCCAGAAGGGTGGGGTGGGGATCACACGGAGTGTCTGTCTCAGTTTAGTGGCTAGTCTAGCCCTAAACTTTGACAAGTACTAAATGAAGGACTTGAAGAGTGGCTGCATTTCAAAATACAGTTTTTAAGTTTTGCTAAAGAAATGCACATTTGCAATCTGCATTTTCACGGCTACACTGCCCTTGCATCAAATTTTCTAGAGCAGCATTTTATATGTGTATCCTTTAATTCTGGAAGAACATGGAGCTTCTGTTAGGCTAAAAAAGGAGCCAATAATTTAAGTGTTGTCCGTAGAGTTGAGTGCCAGGTCTTCTGCTCTGTTTTGGGACTGCTTCTCTCCAAATTCAGCTCCCAAGCAACACTAGGCTCACTCAGTGACAGTGCAGACGGAAGTCTGAATGTAGAAATTAAAGGGGAATGGTATTTTCCTGGGACAGCTTGTCCCTTTCAACTAGCATCTGATTGATTGTTGCTTGTTAGTGGAAATAACCAGCATGAGGTATTTGAAATAACACTCTCCTATGAAGACAACAAGCAAATGAACAGACAATGAGGGTGACAAGATTGAAAGCTCATGTATTTGGGAGCAGTAAAGAAAGTCAGCCTAAATTAGCAAAGGCTATCACCACATAGGCCAAGTCTGAGATGGGGAGGCTGTGAATTTAGAGCTTAACTTTAACAGCTGTTACAGCTGTGTTCAGGCATCCTCCAGCCACACAGAAAATGGGAGACAATTTATCCTACTTATTTGCTGTTCAGTTCTGAGGGTGTGCACAACAGCAGTTACCTCTGGTTAGTACTGCATTGCAAATTCAGTATTACCCACTGAACAATAATTAGTGCATCTGTCCATGTGCTGGATGCAGTGCACATCTATGGCAGGAAAGTTACCACACATTAACTCCTGTGGCAGAAACTCTGTATTTTATTTGGAATTAAAATGTTATTTTGATTTAGCATAATTAATATTCATGGTAAGATGACCAAAGGCCACTTTAATTCTGAATTTAAGTGTTCACAGAAGGATTAGTGCTTTTCAATGAAATCAGTATTAAGTGCCAGTTAAGGCTGGGGCACTGCTGCAGGCAAACCCTCAGAAATCACATGTTCAGAAGTCATTCTATGCAAGTTCTCAGAAGAACAAATAAGTTCTGTGTGGTAGTTTAGCTCCCTCATGTAATCTTCTAAATTATGATGCCCTATTAAAACATTTAGCCTTGTCTGACAGGTAACAAAGTTATGTAAGAATTAGATTTGTGAGACACCTTCATACTGACTTCTGCTTAAGTATTTAATTAAGTGTAAAATAGCTATGAAGCTCTGGACTTCAGGATAAATAAAGGTTAAATAAAGAAAAGTAAATATCAAATGAAAATTAAATGCAATAAAGGTTATTTTTATTCATTGCAGTATTTTCCTAGGTTAAGCTTTTATGGATTTTGTAAATGGCATCATCTGCTAACTACTTAAGCCAGATAGCAACCTCTACAAGATATTCCAATTTTACCATGAGCTATGAAAAATTGAGTGATACAAAATTAAATTAAATTGTTCTCCTATACTTAGTTAAAAGCGTCCTTTCTTTATCTGCATGCAGCCAGAGAAATAGATTTGGGTGTGGGTCTCCAGTGCAGTTGGCATTTTTGGAAATACATAGATACTTTAGAAGCAACAGTATGATTGAAAACACTTTCCCTAGTGGTTTCTCAAACCATATAAATACTAAGGAGTCCACTCTCCAGAAAGACTGAATCAGTTCCTCAGTTCAATGATGTCTGTAAAGCCATCTGCTTAGCACAGACTTGTGCTATGTATAATCAGGCACCAAGATGCAGAAGCCTGAATGAAATTACAATTTCCTCACGGGTTGACTTGTCAAGCCTCTGCCAGGGCACACCCGCCTTGGTGAAACCACCAGCTGCTCCCTAGAAGATTGCTATGGCATGGTACAGAAGTTATCCATAGTAAGCAATCAGGCGTGTGCTGTCACTGCTATTGCTGCCTGGGGATTTTCTAACAAAATAGTTTTGGCTTGGAAGAAGTTTGCTTATCAAAAGCCAAGCTGCCTATTGAAACATAAACACCAATTTAAACAAGAAGAGCATTACCAGGAGACATTTCCTTTGCTCTAGCATGGCTCATGAACACCTATCTCGGGTCTCAATGCACAAAATTCTTCCCTGTTCTTCTGAGATTCTGCCTTGTTTTGCAGTATGGTCTTGTGGCAGGTGTTTCCTCCCCCCAGCTGAGCTGTTGCTAGGCAGATTTCAGAGAATCTGCGACCTGGACTAGTCCGGACTTGTCTACCAGACTGGGAATGGGATCTGGGCTAGTCCCGACTTGGTTACACCCAGGAAGTTGGCCAGCAGCCAATGAGAAGCCGAGATGGCTATGATTGACCACAGTCATCATTGACTAGTCTTTAAAACGGGGTTCTTGCCATGGCCATTTTGGAGTTACCTCATGACGGTTCTGAGGTTGTAAAGTCTCCCCCTTGGTCTAGGAGACCCCTAGCAAGGTCGAACAGGTGAGAATGGGACTCCCCGCCTGTTTAAGGTACCCCTGGCAAGGTTGACCAGGTGAGAACGGGAATCCCCGCTTGGTTAAGGTACCCTAGGGAGGACAATCAGATGAGAATAGGAACCCCCATCTTGATTAAGGTGAGTGTATGATAATTGGGATTATCATTCTTCTGTCAAGGGTTAGTGTCTGAGCTTGATCTTTTCCTCAGCTGATACCGAGCCTTTAAATTTGGAGGAGCTTATATTCCATAAATAAATTTACTTTAACTTCACGTGTGAATTTATTTTTCGGATATGGGCACTACTCACCTCCTTCTTTACAGGTCCTCACTGGCAGGTGGTAGAAATGAGTTTTCTACTAGCTCCAGCATTGATGGAAGGGTGTTCATGGCCTGGAGTGCTCAGTGGAGCTTGAGGAAGCTGCTTGCTCACCTCTGCCAGCTGAGCCAATTGTCTGACGGGGACACTCAAAACTAACTCCTATTCAAATAATGTTCTTATTTTTCATTAAAAGGCAGCAATCTCACAAATACCTTGGGCAAATGACCTCAGGCACCAGCAGCTGAAGGTTACTGGCAACAACCAAGACCTCCAACCCAGCCTGAAGCAGAGCTGCCACCTCCTGCGTTCCAGGGCATAACCTCAGCCACTCAGCTGCTCTGCATAAGCTTCTTCCCAATCTTTCTTATAGGATCTGTTTTACTTTATAGGCAGTCAGTTAACCCTTGGTCCCCTTCCTTCACTCCAATTGAAAGTTTTTCTGTATGACAGTATACTTTTCCTGGCTAAACAATACTTAGTTAAATAATAGCAAAGCTGCTCATAAAGTAGAAACAAAGGACCAGCAAGCCTAGAATTTAGTATTTATTATATTTTAAAGTTTTTCTGTGGCTTAGAAATCTATTTTTTATCCGTCTCAGGTTAAGGCATGATCTGTGGCCTCAGCTGATTACCTTGAGTATCTGTAACACAAGCAGGTACTAATTATGTAGGCAAATGCACCATTTTACGGTTGCCATCCATTAATCCATTTGATTGCTCCATCAATATTCCTCCCTCATGCTCATCTCCTCCTTTCCTTCCCTGAAGCCATATTCAACAGCGCTGATCTATAAAAGCCTTTCACTTCTTATCTGTAGCAAACAAAATCCTTTAAAAAGCTAATCTCAGGTTTTGTTTCATTTGACACTAACATATTAAGCCTCCGAGAACTCTCTGTATTGTGCTGTCAGCTTACATTTCTCAGCGCTGTAGGACTGAAAAGATGAAAATTAAATGGCAAGCCAGGGCTCCCTCCATCAGCACCAGTAGATTACTGGCTCAATCTCACCTCTTCAGTGCATTTTTGAAGCCAGATGAACAGGTTTTCTCCCTATACGTGCAAAACTTCATTTTCTCCATAGCTGTAACATATCCTTGCTCTGAGGTCTTGCCAGCACTTTGTGCAATTTGCAGGTACAGCTTGGACTCTTCAATTCAGGCTATGGCTACCAGTTCACATTAATATCAGCCACATCCTTTCCATGCTGAGGGCAACAGCAATTCTTAAAGCTTCTGTCGGGCAGCAGTGTTGTTTGCTGCCAGCCAGACAAGGCAGCTAGACATATTTGCTTTTGTCACTCATGACAACAGCCTGCAGCTGATAGAAGATTGTATGTTCAACTGGTTTTCTTTTCTTCAGGCTGTTTTAACAGCACAGACACAGCATCCCTAGTTTCTGTCTGTGTACAGTGCTCTCTACTATGTGAGGTGCCCAAGTACGTTTTTGACATTGATATTTCATGGTCCAACATCACCCACCACTAAAATAGAGCAGACACGTGACAAGCTCTTCCGTTGCAGAAGAATTTTACAGCAGTTCTGTGCTTGTGCAAATTGACTGTAAGAGGTGCAGAGCATAGCGTGCTCAAACTCTTTGGGTTTCATGTTGTTTTCTTGCTGGAGTGGGTGGAAATGAAGAAAGAAGTACCCTTCATTTTCAATAGCCACGAGTTTCTCTGTATCTTAACAAAACTCCAAGAGAGTGAGGGCTCCCTGCTCTGGGTGAGCAGCCTACTCACAAACCTCTGCCTGCAGCAGAATGGCCTCACTGCTGAAATGCAATAGCTTTCTGAATAACTTTAGTTCTGATGTAGCAGATAATGGGCTTCTGTTAAGAACTTGACTTTGTTCCTAGACAGCTATTGTAGTCTAGCACTGGTCAATCTTTAGTCTGCTTAAAAAGACATCTGACGAGGCAACACAGCATACCTTGGCCTCTGCTGAGCACAAATAAAAAGCTGAGATGAGGTTTATTTCATCCATTTCATTTGGCTGCTGAAATTTTCTCCTTGAAAAGCTGCTTATAGAAACCTGGACCAGTATGCAAAAATATCACAGGCAGAGAAAACAGATAAATGTATTTCAATGGAGCACATTTATTTAAAGTATATCTCTCTTTACATAACATGCATACATCTGTAAGCATAATGCATACAGCAAATGTATTTAAATGGCATACATGCTCCTATAAACAGAATATAAATAAATAATTTTTAGGATGCATTGTCCTGTGATTGCTTGAAAGTCTGCCAAGTGCTACAGGGAAGTTAAGAATAACTCATAATGTATTTCTCAGTAACCTTCCTATACCTACATACATATATTCACACACAAATATATGAAATGGCAAGAAAACTAGACATTAGCCAGTCTGCATAACAAATTAACCCTTTTTCAGATTTTAACACAAAAAAAATCACACAGAGATAATAATTAATAAGTGCATAATGCCTGTATTATATTCCTTTCAGACATCTCTTTGTAGCATTTTCAGACTTATAAACACTGATTTCTTGATCACTATTTATAATAAACAGGGAACAAAACTTTCAGCAAATATTTATGCTAGTGAAAAGAAAAAATGAAGTACTCACAAATTTGATAGTTCCTTTATGTATTTTCTGTCGCTTTATGGAAAAAGGACATTCAAAAAGCCATGTTTCCTGCTGCATGGAAAAATACAGGTATATCCTGCAAATGGATCCCAGTATTATCTCCTAATCCAGAATAAACTCTGGTCTAGTCACAGATCACATAACTGGGTAACTTGCTTTAACATGCAAAAATTAGCAATCCTTTTTCTAAAATTTCTCATGATTAAATGCCTACTCTGTGTAGGAATAAATGATGCACCAGTGGGTTTGAAACTGTGATGTGTCTGGATTCTAAAGCTGCTGTAACTTTTATAGAACTCACATCAAGAAGTAAAACACTGCTATGACTAATTTCTTTGTTAGCCTTGGTCTTTGGTTTATACAACTTAACCTGAATAGACGTACTCTGGATATTCGTGACCTTGTAGAGGACATTCTACAGCAATGCTTAGCAAGCTTTTTCATCGCATGAGAACATCATTCACTGTTGTCCTAAGTGATTTTCCAGCTTCTTTTTCTATTTCTGAAGAGTACCTACAGGGAAGAAATATATATTAGTGGTTTCTCCAAAGAAGCTATAGCAACAGGGGCTGGTATCCCCTGTGATACGGACAGCTACACCTGAGCCAAGCACCAGCGGCTTCATTTAGAGTTAACGGAGAAAATCAGGCACTTCTGGCATACATTTCCTTTCATCCCATAGTGGACAGCTAAACCAGATTGCGGAAACCCCACTTTAAAATGTTATTTTCATTCCTTCTGTGATACTGCTCCTCATTCCTTATAAAGGGAATATAGGAGATCTAGTTCATATGTTAATCATTATGAATAACTATTAAGCATGGTGAATCCCTAGCACCACTGTTCAGTTCAGTGAACCCGGTTACCCATTTCAATTAGGTTCTCATAAAGTAATAGAAAACTACTCTCAGCAACATCCTCTAAGCTGCTTTCCAGCACCTTGGTAGTGAATGGGACCGAGAAGGCGCCAGTACCATCTGGGCAGCCAGCTTGCCACTGAGCTCCGCAGGATACTCACTGAGAGCCTCTGTTACACAACACTACTTTAACAATATTTTCATTGCATTAGTGTCTGGGGATGAATCCAGGAGAAAAGATGCACAAAAGGCCTTTTACAAGCACACAGATGAAGGCCACTCTGGCTGGTTTGGATTGGTGTCCGAGGGGGAGGGAAAGGCAAAGCAGCACTCAAAGCCACTGATGCCCAACAGCAAACAGACCTAAGGTTAGCCCCAGTTCATATCTGACCAACAAATTATTTGTTTAAAAGCATGTTTACTTCTAGTATAAATTCAGTCATTAAAATCTCTTGATGTTGTGCTAAATATTTTGTCTCTGGTTCAGCCACGTCTGCAACTGCACAGAAGCCATTTATCGGTGTTTGTTAATGTTCCTTAATAAATGCCACATGTTTAATAGTGCCAGCAATTTCAAATATTATGACTATCTGTGACATTTCAAAGTGCTCCCTGGCTAGGAAAGACTGTCTGGGAGTAGTTAGAGAGCAGTCATCAGGTCCCATCCAGTCAAGCCGACATGAGTCCAGGAGAAGGGGAATCAACTTGAACCTTTGTATTAGGCTTGTAACAATATTTGGAAAGTAGGTTTATCCTGACATGAACTTCCTTCAAAACACAGAGCTTCTGATCCCACGTGAATTGGCTTTGACGTTTAAGCAAAATCAATTTTCAGAAGAGTTTACACGAGTAGACAAATCAAAATATTTTTTCTCTCCATACATCCTTGCTTACGCTTGCCAAAAATTTATTTTATTTGGCTATGGAGATGTATTTAACTTCACTCAAGAGTATCAGGCAAAGAACTAGGATAGGAAGAGCACTTCCCTTATTTTAGGTATATGACTTTAGCCTGGACTGCAGGACTGTAGTTTTGTCTACGAGGGCAGAGATTTACGTGGCTGCATCCACTTGAGCATGTTCACTTTGTTGACTCTCTGAGGTACATGACAAGTTTCAGAGCAGATGGGCACAAGCCATTCCCTAGAGTTTAAGACTCCAAGTGCCGTACCATATATAATTTTATTTTTTTGTGGGCTCAGAATTGCCAATTTACACAACCTGCAACGAAAATTCCATCTTGAATATTCTTTCCATCACACCTCAGCACTTAGGATGCATGGATGCTCTGCACCTAGATAATGCAGTCCCAGAAGAATCGCTGTCATAGTTCCACCACCTCACCACCACTACAGACAGCCATACGTATTGTGATAACGCTTCATGCCTCTGTCTGTTACGGGTGATATTCAAATTCAGCCTGAACTGGGATGTGATTCAGTGAACAGTGAACTTCTTCCTGGCAAAAGGAAGCAGGAACATCTAAGCCAAAGCCATTCCCATCACTTCACCTGCATATCTAATGAGGACTGTGGCAGGTGCCGAGAAAGTGAAGCAAGAAAAGAAAATACAGTATCATTCCTTGAAGGAAATGTAAATGAAGTCCGTGATGTTTTTTTGCTTTAAACCCACATAAAATTGTCTGTGATCTCCATATCCACTACAGTTGGTGAATAGATCTACTAACATTTAGAAGTCCTTGGCTTTGGGACAGATTGGGATGTATGCAAGACACAAGATAGAACAGGGAAATACCTGCCCTGTTTATTGCTCTCCTTCCCAAAGCGTTCATTAGGACCACAGTCTGAGCTAGACAGTTTTTAGTCTGATACTCTGTCCCTCTTCCATTGTGATGAAAAGAACTACTAATTAACACATACATCTTGGGAAGATGTACACTTAGATCCTGGAAATCACCAATGAGCAAAGCTCAGCTTTTTTTCCCCCAAGTGAATCACATCCTGACTGTAACTGTGAGTGAGATGTTTTAGATATATAAGTATTTAGAGACTAAAATATGGCCTAATTTTCCAGGTATAGGCCCCTTTAAGTCCCATTTTAATTAGTAAGAGGTGCTTGAATACACTGTTAAGAACAATTACTGCTCCCTCTTTATTCTACTGAAGTGAACAGATTTTCCATAGGCTCAGCTGCGTGATTCTTTCAGAGATGAACATAGGAATCTACAACAGACAGAGGTCATGCTGACTACAGCCCTGAAGATAACATTATTTCTTATTGATTTCTTTTGTCCTTTCAAAAAAAAAAAAAGTCCTAGTTCACTAGCCAAGTGTTTGATCTGGCCAGAATAACACTACAGTGGTTGAATAAATGACCTATAAATTTTCAGTAATTTACACTCTTTTTATGCTTAAAAGCCCTCATATAAAATTTCATTACCTCATAACTTTTCTGCAGTATGCTGGTTAATGTAAGGAGAGCTTTAGACAAATAAAATACAGTTATGTGGTTTTTACTATTCCCCTTCAAATAACCAGGCACAACTTCAGTCCTGATGTAAGAGGGCATATCTTAATCACAGTCATTAGGGTCTGCCTTTGACTCTTGGTGTTGAAAGCTAGAAAGATGAAACCTGTTAGATGAAAGAGAATGTCAATGTTTGATGTATAACCCTCTTTCTCACTCCAATTCCTCAACCATAAAATTTACATCCATGGACAATTAGAACATTTTTCTAGCACCATTATGAAGTTTTCACCTAAGAAATGATGAGGTTAATTTATATCGACTCTAAATCAATATTAATTACTCTACAGTCTTTATGTGTCTAATAGAATTAATGAGAGAAAAAGAGAACAGATATCAACCTCTTTATTTTCTGTACATGAAACATCTGCAGAAGTTGTTTAAATGAAATCTAAGACAGAATCATATTAGAAATGTTGGTTAATGTGCAGAGGCCTGAAGTGAGGTCAGAAAATTTATCCCATTGTTATTTATATAGAACATCATACATATGATGTTATACTCAGTTACAGTGACCCAGAAAAATAAATACCAAATTTCAAGTCACTAGTATGAATGAGGACATGGCTTCAGTAACAGTTCCACTTCCTGCATCCATTTCCATTGAGGAAGAGACAAGCATTCATGTTGACAGTCAGTTGGACAGTCACCTGTCAAATTCATGTCTTTTAGGAACGTACTTCAGCAGAAGAAGGACTATAAATCAGTTTTATTATTGATTTTCTATGTATTGCAAATTACTACAGACATACACAGGACCAGTTAGTGGTGTCTCAGCTGCAGATCCAGCTAAACAGGCTCACCATGCTGTTTGTAAATACATGAACATCCCCAACTGTTCTCTTATTCCTTCACCTTCTCTGTCTCACTGGACAACCGTTTAACATAAAGTAGAATAGCTCCAAAACATGACCTTCAGACAACTAACACTTCACCTCCTTCCTCCAAAGCAGAAACACACGTGGGTTCAAACCTTTCTTTTGAAAGTCAGTCCAGGAAGAAGCTGGACCCAGGCTTACCATGCTTCTGGGAAATTGTGAAAGTGGAAGGTCAATAGGTATTCTAAGAGGCCTTTCCTTTTCTATTTATGGAAGGAAAAACAAGACCTAATCAAGATAACTCAAGCAGGACTTAGGCCAATTTAAAATGTGAACGAATCTACTAGTTTCTTTTCGGATGTCTTAAGTGCTTTTAAACAGCGCTCCATCTGGTCTAAGTTGATTCAGCTGGTTTTCGGGCTACACCAATAATGATAGTATATAACTGAAAGACAGACCTAAGTTGCCATGACTGTCCATATTGCTAAATCACTGGCGTTTTTAGTACAACTTTGTCTTATGCTAACTACTAATCTCCCAGACAATGTCCAGGTTGGGAAATCCATGAGGCCACTCAGGAGGGAAAACAGTGCAAACAGTGCCATGTCATTTGCCATCAAAGTCACAACTCAGTCCCCGGCACACTTGTTTACTAGAAGAGGCACAGCGAGCCTGACTTTCCTTGGGTATTTTACACTGTGCCAGACCCTCTTTACTAGGCAAAATATGACCTAGAAATTCAGTCCTGCAAAAAATAAAAATCTGTGGCAAAACAGTCTTCACTTTCTCTGTGTCATCCTTTGTTCTATGTGCCATGGGACAAATTTCAATTCTTTTTTCCTTTATTTGTATAAGTAAGCAGATCGCACACTATGATACGTACCAGCCATCTGGCAATAGCCCAGTTATGCACAAAAAACAGGTGAAAAATTCATCTCGGGAATCTGGGAATACATGGATTATCTTGAAGCCATGGAAAGAGGTGTGAACTATGCTTAGATCCAAGGAAACAGCAACTATTTACGCACAAGAACAAGGTGGTCATTATAACATGAGGTTTTTATGCTGGCCTTTTAAGGGACTGCACCTAAAACTACGTTTGATAGATAAAACAAGTACTAATGATCACAATAGAAATGAGCCTCTTACATCCAGGGACGTTTGCCAATGTTCTTACCTTGGTTTAGAAAAAAAGAATATTCACATATGGGAAAAACAGGTTCACTGGGAAGGTGCCAACAAGATTAAATTGAAACAGCAAAAGAGTAGGAAGCTTTCAACAAATCACAAAGTGAGAAAAGGCAGCACCTTCTCATCTGTGAGGTTGCCATCTGGGGAAAATTTTTATCCTGTTCCTCTGCCTTTCTTTAAAGCAACAAAAGATTTAGAAATTCTGACTGAAAATGCAAGCAGATAATCACCCTCCTTGCAAAATGCAAGCAGTGCTTGCAGAAGCATTGCCCAGGACTCTCCCTGCTGGGGGAGGATAGTTCAGCTGAATGACCTTGCTCATCTCTAAACTTAAGACTGCCAGGAAAAGGGCAGGAGCAAGAGAAGGCATGGCATGTCAGGTATAACAGTAGACACTCTCCTCTGCAGTGACAAAATAGTCCCAGCAAGAAGATGAAAGTGGGAATGAAAATTAATCAGCAGTGAGGCTTTTTCTTTAAAAAAAAAAAAAGTTTGAAATGCTCTGTGTGAGCCTTCTTACAAGTAAAATTAAAACAGAGCACATCAGATTTAGTTTTTGTGGAGGAAAAAAAAGAGTAGCGGATGATTTCCTTTCTGATTCCCCAGAGGTAAAACACATTGAAAAGCAATTGTACACTTTTAATACAAAGTACAAAAATGCCAAGAAGAAAGACTGAGAGAAACAACACCTGTAGAAAGATGACTCAGTCATCACACTTCCTTAAAAAAAAAAAAAGCAGATTTCGGTTCAAGTTTCTGCTCCAAACAGGGCATATAAGGTCATGTCACCCATGTAGCCAAAGAACTGAGTAACAATAGTGATACAGTATTACTAGAAACATATAAACTACCATTACATTAGGCTTATAGATAGGAGCTGTTGGGTGTTCAGCAGTTTTGAAAACTGTACCTTTAATTTAGGTGCCAAGCATCACAAAATCTTCTTAGCACAACTATTTTTCATCTCTTCCACTACTTCAGGAATTTTTTCTTTAGTTACTGAAAAAGTCTGCCTCTTTTTGAAATTGTGGTGTCCAGAATAGAAAACAAGAGTTTTTCTGGTCTCAAAAAGACACAGAAAAAGGAAGTACATCTTCTCAATTCAAAGTTAAATAGCCTCCTGTCTTGCTAGAGGAGACATACAGAAAGATCTTTCTTCCCATAATTCAATGTCCACTCAAATTTTTAGAGAGGCTGCAAAGTTTTACGGTTAAAATTCATATCAGGACTAAAGTAACAAGAATTCTTTTCCTGATGTGTTGGAGAGGACCTTTACGTGCTTCAGCCTGGAAGAAGTACCCTGGCTTCACTTGATAAATGTGTTTTGGAACAGCTTGTCTAGTTTAAGCCAGAAAATTGTTTCCCTTGAGAATGCTTTGCTCTCTGAAGAATACATCTACAGGTATGCCAGCTTCTCAGCTGTAAAATCCATAAAATAACACCACAGTGTTATAATGCAATGTATTATTAGGATAAGTTCCCTACTATTTTGAAGTTGCGTGAACATTGATATGAAAATCATTATAGAAATCTAATAATAAAGTAACTAAGCCTGTGACTCTGCTATTCAGTGTCTAGTGTAAAATTTCTTCCTACCTCCGAGTTCTACATTGTTTGGACTACCTGTTTTTCTTCTGGTATTCAACCATGTGGAAACAACTCTTGGCTATCTTCTGCAAATATTCTGAATTGCTCTCATTTTCCCGTTTTACTTATTTCTCTGTCTCTTTCAAAACTCTTTCAAATTTCATGTTATCTGCAAATATCATTAACGTTGCAGGTTTCCTTTTAATTTGTAAAACACACAGGATAGAAGTACATGTCTTTGAAGAGCAACGCATAGAATGATTTCTTTCAGTGAAAAAAAAAGAATTTATTTTGCAATATATTACTGACTAAAATTATTTTTGGTTCTGCACAAGAGCACTGGATGTATGTATAATATGAATAGGAATGCTACCATCGAAAAGATTACACAGGACAAGTTCTTACCTGAAAAGAGTCAATTCAGTGGGTTCAAGCCTAGGATAAACCTAATCTAGCACATCTTTGCTGACAACCAATGAAAATCTAGGGTCATACAGTAACCATCTGTTGAAAAGATTTCCTGACATAAGAACAACCAAAACTTCTAAGGAGTAATACATTAAATTTATCAGCACATATGTTCAAAGAATTTAAGGCCAGAAACTTTGTAATATTGAAAGCACATTTATTTAGTGAATCCAATGTCATTTATTGTAGCTGGGACTTCTTTCAAAGCCTATGACTCTCAGATGCCAAACTAAGCAGTGAAAATCCTATTTATTTTGAAGTGGACTTTGAAGCTCCTCTGCCTTGTGTCACAGATTAGCAAGTCAAAACTAAGAGTACAAAACAAAACTAGGTTCAAATGCCTGTACGAAACTTCACATATGACCCAAAAATACTATTTTAGATTTCTGATTCATGAAACTTATTATTTACAGTTTCTATTGTCAGCAGACCTCATAATGCAAGTTAAAGACATAATGAAACAAAGTCAATTTTGTTTCAAAGTAAATTAGAGACAAAGGTTATTTTACTTCTATTTCCACAGTATATTTGCATAAAGCTGATTTTCTACTCCCATTGTTCACTGAGAAGACATAACATAGTAACAGGACTCATTTTGTGATGTAAAAGTCCAAAAATGTAAACTAGAATCTGTTCACAAAGCTGTAATGATTTTCATGAATTGTGGGTGTATTTGACCTTTCTAGATACTTGTGACATCCTATCATCTCCCTCTACACAATTAGCACTGAAGCAAGTCTAGACAGAATATCATATGATGGCAATTAAATAAGATCAAACTTGGAAAAAGCAATAGTGTGCGTTGATACCATGAAAGTCCTTACAACATATTCAGTGCTATCTACTAAGCAGTGTAGAGAAAATAGATGCAAGATTCAAAGACAAAATAGCTTCTTCTGATTCCAAATCTGCTGCTCAGGAACTCTGCTTGAGGTCCCTTCTTTTTTTTTAAGTACCAGATTATCAATGCTTCAGGTTAAAAAAAAGTTACTTTAAATTATTTTCACAGCTATTTCAATTATGATCAAACAGGACAGAAGTGAGTTTAATTTCCTTAATGCTTTGAGTTTTAGAATAATAGCTTTGAAAGCATCTAAATGCACATCCTTCCCTGTTTTCTCCTTGCCCCCTGTGAAGAAGGCATTATTTGCCAGCCAAGCTCAGCAATAAATTAAGGTACCCCCCTACTGTCACAACAGTTTTGGAGATTGCTTCCTTGCCACACTGCTAGAGAAAGGTTGGACTAGATGATCTTCAGAGGTCCCTTCCAACCCCTAACATTCTGTGATTCTGTGATTCTGTGATTCTGTGATTCTGTGAAAGAGAGTAAGCAGGTGCGTATATAACCTTCAGTTTACTCTATTACAGAGCACAACCTGCAAATACCTTAAGGATGGTGTTCAGCAATCAGACAGCATCGTTCCTTAGCTCAGACAGGACTGCCTATAGTCTCAGAGGAGCAAGGTCATCCAAGAAGTGAGTTTACTGACCCTTAGGATTTGTTTCTCCTTTCCACATCAGGCAGAAGATTCAGAATCTACACATTTTCTCCAACTAATCACCTGAAACCTCTTTTGAGACATTCAGAATACTTCATATTTGGCTTATCCAAAACATTATTATAAAGATGTCCAAAGTGAAATTAATCATTCTTTTGTGAAAACATAAAATAAATCAAGCAGCTGATTGAGGAAATCAAGTGAAACAAGGTATTTTGATCAATCATGAAAACGTGCATATATTTTTCAACTTGGAAAAGGTTGTTCTTAAAAAATTTCTCACAGGTTTGATGAACTGACGATGGGAGAATAAGAAGTTAAAAGAACATTTTCTAGTATCCCTGGTAGTAGAATCATGGAATGTGTTGGGCTGGAAGGGACCTTTAGAGGTCGTCTAGTCCAAACCCCTACATCTTGAACAAGATCAGGATGCTCAGAGCCCCATCAAGGCTGACCTTGAATGACTCCAGGGATGGAGCCTCCAGCACCTCTCTGGGCAACCTGTTCAAGTGTTTCATGATCCTCATTGTAAAGAACTTCTTCCTTACATCCAGCCTAAATCTACCCTTTCTTAGTTTAAAACCATTACCTCTTTTCCTGTCACAACAGACCTTAAAAATGTTGCTTACATCTTTCTTATAGATTCTCTTTAAGAACGAAAAGGCTGTACTAAGCCTTCCCCAGAACCTTCTCTTCTCCAGGCTGAACAACCCCAACTCTTCCAACTTGTCTTCGTTAGAGAGGTGCTCCAGCCCTCTGATCTTCTTTGTAGCCCTCCTCTGGACTCTCACCAACAGGTCCATGTCCTTCTTGTATTGAGGGCACCAGAGCGAGACGCAGTACTCCAGGTGAGGTCTCACCAGAGCAGAGGGTGAATCTTATGTAGATTGTACAAGCATATAATTTAGGTAACGCTTTACTTTTGATTCTTGTGCTCCATTCAAAATCAAACTTTGGTTGTCATAACTTCTTCTATCACTTCTAAAACAAAAGCCACATTAATTCCTAAATTGGGCATTGATGGAAAAAATTCTATCTAAAGTATAGCACAGTGAGGCAAGGGTCTTCCATTTCATTTTGATTATGTATCCCCAAATTGATGCTGCTTCTAAATAAATGGCAATTCTCCAGAGAAGTGTCATAGCTTGTCACTTTTCTTATGAGCTGTGACAGAGTAATGTAACTAATACAGCAGCAAGAAAAGTGCTGCTCCTTGAGAAGAAGAATTCTTAAGTTCCCCCACGTTGTCCTAGCAACTTTGTGGAGTTGACATAGATTCTTCTCTTTGAAGGAGGAGTAGGTACATATCAGTTCTGAAACAGTGGTGTTATCTGTCATCAAATTATCTTGATCTTTGAATAGAATAAAATACTGCTTTCATGATCTGCCTAAAAAAAACCCAAAATCCTGCATGCTAAAATTGCCAAAACAGATAATCACACAGATGATTTAGGCCCAATTCAAAGTTCACTGAAGTAAACAAGCTTGTCCACTTAAAAAAATTTTAGCTGAAAGAAAAAATTTTAAAGGTATCTAGACAGCCAAATCCTTTCATAAGGCCCTCAGTTTATAAGATCATTAAGTGTCAGCATACTTCAAAAACTTTAGTCCTGCATCACTAATGAGAAAATGATCATGGTAATTACTGGCATACACAAGTATTTCTGGCTGTTTCTGGAGATCATATAGCAACACAGAAGACAAAGTAAAATGTACAGTAGTATTGCATAGCGTTGACTTTGACCTTTCCTCCTCCTCTCATGTGGGTTCTTCTTAGGATCGGGCTGCTCTGGGCTGTCCCCCTTGGACAACACCATTTCCTAATGCCAGCATGACAACTTCATGCACGTGCCCATATCTTGGCATTGAAAGAACACAACTCTCCACTATCAGAGTTTTCTTCTTTTTCTGGCGGACACAGGTGACATGCTTGTGCTTGGTTCTCTTCCTACTGGGAAGCCTCCATCAAGAGTTTCAGCCAGATTAATTTTGCATTAATGTCAAATGAAAAATGGATAGGTTTCATACTCTATTCAGTTTTATTTTCTCTTCTCAGATCTGCAAGGAGCTCTAGGTTCATCTTGTCAATGCATGCTTCTGCCATGCTGTTCCTTTGCCTTCCCTACTACTTCATTTAAGGACTTCTCTTTGGTGCTCTTTTCAACTTGATACGACACCAAATCTCTTGGCTTAGATAATTCCTCCTCCACTTGTGTGACAGCTGCAGCTCGAATCCAGTCGTCTCTGGGGACTGCCCATTCCCTCTCAGTTCCAGTCTGCTTCTCAATTGCCTCTGATGAAGGCTCAGGAGGACTCCGATTTGAATTTCTCCCTGCTGTCTCTTTTGTTCTCAGTCATAAGCTGTTGATTTTCACTGCCCCTTTCTGGTTAAAGTAGATTCAGTTTTATTTTCTGCCAATATAAAGACTGAGGTTGCTGCTCTTACCAGATGCTCAGTCTATCCTTGAGTCAAGGACACATGCTCTAAATTTCGATTATATGTAGGTTGATTTGACTTTGAAGTTGCATAAAAATATGGGAAAAAAAGAATAATTATATCATCTTCTTGCTCCATGTTTTGTCATATTGCTTTTACCAGTGATTTGCTGTAAACATATTTAATATATAAACATATTTAATGCTCTTTATTTATGCAAGACAAATTATTTCATATAGAAAAGGAGATTCTTTCATTAAACTAGCATTAATCAACACATTAACTATTAACTAATAGCACTTTGGTTCATTTTTTCTTTTTCCATTCAAGACTGTATTAAAATCAAAAAGGTCTCATATGCCAAAAGTAATTTCTCTAGATTAGCCTTTTCAATGATGAAATGTTTTGATGGTGAGTTCAAATTTTTTCTTACACATCAATGACGTGCTACAGCTACCTGAGGAGATATCTGCCTCTGCAGTACATTTTTAACAAATTCAGAAGACTGTTAATTGGTGCACATATCTTCAAGAAAGGTAAGCAGGACAGCCATCATGACTACAAGGCAATTAATCTAACATGGGCAAATCCTCAATTAAAACCTGTATCATTTTATCAGTTAAAAAATAAGGGCTGAAATATAATTACAGCCAGTGATGAAGATTTTAAAGAAAGCAGATGTTACTGACCAAATCTCATTTAATTATTTGACGAGGTCACAATTTTCTTTAAAAAGATAACTTTTTAAATCTTTTAGAGATATTTTTTATAAGGCATTTGACTTAGGCATAAGCGTATGATAAACTGATCTAAAAATTAACACTATACATTATTAATAAAGCACACATTAAGCAAATTAAAAAGTGGCCCACGAATCTCTAGAAATAGTCACAAAAGAGAAAACACCATGGAACACAAGTAATTTTAATATGACTCGTCAGAGTTGGCACTGGACTTCTTAGAAATATATAACATTTTCATAAATGATTTTGAAATAAGGCTAATGCAATCTTTAAACAATTACAGCTGACAAAAATAGGCGGAATAATAAAGAGCAGAGAAGTGTTATATAGAATGATCTGAAGTAATTCAGCATATGAAACAATTAAGCCCACAATATATTTTAATAAAATCACATTCACATTATACATTGAGAAGGAAAAGTGCAAATCATACCTAGAGAATGGAGGAAGTATTGGCAAAGCAGTGACAAAATGAATCTAGAGTTAAAGTGGACAAACAAATAACAACCAGAATTATTTTAACATTTGTCTCTGAGTGCTGCTGAAGACACAAGGAACACTGCTATGTTACTTCAGAATATAAACCTGGGAAAAGTAAGATTTGACCTGAACGTTTATTGATAGCACTGAAAGGAAAACACTACTTTCAACCCTGGTGTCTGTGTTTGAAAAATCATGGCACAGAAGTGAAGAGACACAAACATGAAAGAGTTAAAAACTCATATTGCCTACCTGCTCAAGAAGAGACCCACAAGTATGCTAAGTCAGAGCAGGTTTTGTAACCAAGTAGCGGCAAACCAAGAAGCAGTGGTAGGCAGCTCAAGTTGAACGGAGTCAAATTGGAAACAAGACTAAATTTCAACTGCAAGAGTGATTAAGCACCAAGACCTTTAAATCAAGACAGAGTACATCTTTGGTAGAAAGTCACAGACCTTTTACAGGCCTTGCTTTTATCAATCTATTATAGCTTAATGAACAAGCAATCCAGGTGACGGATCCAGCTTGAAGTTCATTGCCATCTGATGACTTTTCCCACTGAGCTAAGGACCACAAAACCAAAAACTATTACATTTACAAAGACTTCAAAGTAGCACTTGAAATTGCAACAGAGCCTTCAGTTTCTTCAGCTCAGTCCATTCTTTCTGTGGTTTGGGCATTTATTTGCAAAGAGCATTAAACAAAGACCAAAATCAGACCACAGCACAAATGACACGCTCTGTGTGTGCCAGGAACAGATATATTAGGCCAGATCCTCTATTAATATAAAACGTTGTAGACACATTGTTTTGGCTCAGTCTCATAGGAAAAGTCACAATTCCAAGAATCAGGTGTTTGTCAGAAGTGATCTTCATACAGCCTAGAAGAAGCATGAACCTATACCTCAAATAGTTGCAAGATGATGCAAAAATATTTTATGATGTCGTCCAACTGGCTTGGAAAGGCTTTCCAGGTAAGTAAGTGTGAAAGAAGCTATAAAAAGCTTTTAAATGTGCATAGGATCTATCCAACTCAGCTAGCCACCTCTTGCTTCTGTAAGGCTCAGATCATATCAGAAACACCCTACATCTGATGCTTAACTTGCATGTTAAAAAGTGCGGGAGTAAAATCTCTTCTGAGCGTCCCATTTTGGATTATTCAAATGTTACAGTAATCTGTTAATTTTAAGGAATGATCTAAGAAGGATTACCATAAAAAGCCAGTAAGGGGGAAAAAATGGTCTCTCTCTTTGAAAGTTAACACTTCCTAGACCTACCTGATGTTAGCAGAAATCAACCATACTTATCTTGTCACCAGAATACAGTTCCAATGGCATTAGTCTTTCAGAAATGAGTCACCAACAAATCCAAGGAACAATACATGGGGGAATAAAAGAACCATGAAAAATGAATCATGGTATTAAATTAGCTCAGTTGAGGTTCCACACAGGCAGACTAATGCAAAACCTTGCTGAGAAAGCCATCCGTTATGAGTGCAGGGCAGAGAAACCCAATCTGGCTTCCCTGACTGTCATGACTTTTCGTAGACAACAGACAGCAGACCCACAGTCAGCATACCAGCACCTATAGGTGAATCCCAACCAACCCCACGGATCAGAAGAAAACCAGTCTTCCCACGTAGACTCTAACCTGCTGCTCCACCCTGTGGGTTGCCATCTCTTCCCAAACTGCAGCAGCACATGCAGAAGTCTGGGAGAATACAGTGAGGAAAAAAATGTCTTGGGAATTTCAGTTTTGTCCCCATTGTTTATCACTAGGCTCTCATCACTGACACATTTTTTCCTAAACTTCCTTTGGTAGCTAGTACATTTTTGGAATCCAGTCTTACCATCTTTAATGTTCCCTGCTAGTTTTAGCTGCAGCTAGGCTTTTTCATTTATAATTTTGTCCCTAAATACCCAGGCAACGCTTTTACATTCTTCCTTTGTTGCTTTCCTTTATTGCTGTTCACCTTTTCATAGATCAAGCCTTAGAAAAACCTTCTTTCATCCCACTGATCCAACTTCCGATGAAAATTAAATACATAGACACATAAACAATGTTGAAACAACATGGTGGTGAGGATGAATAAGATACAACTATGCAGATCGACAGCCAAAAAGTTTGCCCTTGTTTTTTATAAATTGCACTTTCAAGTCCCCTTTATGCATCCCTAAGGGGTTAGCTGCAGGAACATAGAATTTTGTACAGAATTAAAATTAGGAAAAAGTAAGATTGCCCGACTCATTGAGAGCTATGTCCATCTGTTTCGCTATGGGACAACACACTCTGAAAAACCATCTTCCTCCATTCACATATATAAAGGCTATCTCATGTTCTGAAGTGTGAAGCTTTTTGTCCTTTAAAAAATCTTTTTATTTTAATCTTCTCTAATATGTCAGGAGATTTTCCTCATTATCTATTACCCTTTTTGATCTTATTAAGCTTCTAGCAGCAATGATATCAAGAGACAATAGGGTTCAGAGGTTAATTGTGCCTTGTATTTAGGAAGTACTTCCTTTTTTCCATTTAACCATGTTCATTTTTAAATAATGCTAAAATAGAAACTAAAAAAAAAAATCTATAGCTCAGTCTAAAATAAAAATGAAAGAAAAGTGAGTGAGTTAAATTATGACACTCAAATAATTCTTTCCTTTAAGCCTTGGGGAAAACTTGATGGCATTGAGAAGTTAATGTAAATTGCTACTGTTAAGGTTAGATTAAAAAGAAAATTTAAAAAATAACTCTTATAATCAGCTCCTCATCTAGTGTGAATCAGCTTAGTTCTTTGGGAGTTATTGAGCCTGAAGTGATTTATATCACCTGAAGATCACGCCATTTGATCTTTAAATATCTAATAATTTTTATGGATCTCCTGCAGCCTTCTTTTAATGTATGTACATCTTTCTTAAGTCATGGTGTACAGAACCAGAACTTTTACTTCACCTGTGGTCTTCATCTCCTGCTTCTTATAAATTATATTCCCACTCATAAATCTCAGAATTAAATTTATCCCTCTTTTGCAGAAAGTACCATTGATCGCCATTCAGTTTGTGATGATATTATAATGTGATTCATTATAATATCATCATCTAGTCAGTAACTCTCCGTGTTTTATTAATAATACCCCCTCCCTGCCTACAAACACACATCTCTCCCCATGTATTTAGCACTTGAATTTACTGGATTCCATCTCACTGATTTCAAATCACTTATGCAATTAATCAAGAAAATTTTGAATCATAATTGTGTCTCTTCCTTTCTTTCTTCCTCCAGGAACTGCCTCCTACCAGCCACGGACTGTCCTTTCTAGCTACAAAATCAGTTCTGCATCAAAATAATTTAATTCAAGGAATGTAATAAGTAGCACAACTTTGGTTACTGCTGGTTATACAGCCTCTTTGAGATTTGCTCACACCAAAGCACAAAATCAGACACTTTTAAGATTTAGTTTCCTCTTTTGTAATATACGTACCACTGCATTGTGTATTACTAACTAACCTACATGTGTTTTAGTACTGAACATGTATTACTCCTGCCTCTGACCTGAAGCATTCACATACACAGTGATTCTAACCATCTCATGACGAAGTGCATTTTTGCTCATCCCTACCTTTAATTAATCATTCGTTATGAATACAGTTGTCGAAATTCACATTAAAAACCTTACCTTCTCCATTTTAAGCAGTCATTTACCACCATCCACTCCAAAATGCTCACAGTATCTTCCATGTGGCATAGTCTGAAAACATAATAAGCATAACCTTTATTCTATCATCTACATTTTATAAGTAATACAGATTAGGATTCTGAAACTAGCACTTTGTGCATAAGGACTCTTAAAGCATCCTTAAGGCTTAAGTCTCTCCAGAGGCTATATTTCAACCAGCTAGGAACAAACTTCATGCTATTTTCATCTACCTGGTCTTGATTCATTAGTCTAAGCCTAAGTATCTTGTGCTATTTGAGATATCCTAGGACAGGTGACACATTCACACTAGATATGATGAAGGATCTAATTAAAGCCTAAATTCCCCCGGGCGAGAAGCTGGAGACCTGGTGAGATACCAGGAGACAACAGTATCTCAAATGGCACTTCACATTTAGGTAACTGAATTGTTCTTTATATATTTCTCTGTCTTATTATAAATACATCATGTAATGTGTCAGTGCTTGCTTATGCATAAGCCTGGATTCATGTGAAGGATGCTTCCATATAGAGGAAGAATATATTGCAGTTATACTCTTCTTTTCTGAAAGAGTTTTATGCCTCCCATCTACATTGGCTTTTGACAGTTAATGAGTCAAAGGAGAATTTTTCAAACCTGCTTGACTTATGCTAAAAAAAAAGAAGTCTTAAAAAGAACTGAGCACACACAGATCTCATCTCTGCCTGCACACCTTCCACTTGTTAGGGGAAAATGCTGAAAAGGCTGACATATTCAGTAACAAAAAGTGCAGTCTATTTTCAGTGTCAGCCAGCCAGCAACCGGAACTACTCCTGTGGACATACACTGTGCAATGCAGGCAGTAATTACTTCATTCAGAAAGATCCAAGGAATACAAGTGCAGTCCTGCTTTTCATACTCTTTAAAAGCCTTTGGTTGTGCTCACCTACTGGGAACTAACTTATCCCCCTTTCTCTTTAACATCTGTTTGGAGAAGGAAATGCAACCTATAAGTCTCTTTGCAAGGAGCAGCAAACTTATTCTGACCCTAGGGAAGGTCTAACAACGATTTACAAAGGAAAGCACTTCAAAGATCTGGCTAGGGCACAACCCATTTCTTTCATCAACATCAGTCCCCTATTCATCAAAATAGTGTGAAGCCGCCAGATTCTGTTCCATCACTGATTAAACATTGACAATCATCATTTGTGGAGGAAACACACATAAAAAGCCATTTCCCATTAAGGGCCCACATTTAAGAATAGTACTTCCAGACAAAGCTGATTGCCTGTTGACAAAACTATTAAAAATGTCTGGATTTTACAAAATTAGGCCCATAATCTACTGAAGTGCAGAGGTGGAGTGCTGTGATAGATGAGTAATGGCAGCAAAGGTGTTCACAGAAGCCTGAATCTGCATCAAGGCTGGATCCCGTATCTCAAAAAGTTAACAGAAACTACCTCACTGCTTTTGCAGGGCCTTAATACAGGGTCCTCTTCTGGACCTAGAGGAGAAAACAGGTGATTTTCCCTTTTTCCATAGCCCCAGAATCTGGTTGTAAGTAAACAAGGCATAAGAGCTGTAGGGCTTCCCATCCAGCTGCAGAAGTACTTCTGCCCCATGGTCATTACTTTGACCACGGGGCAGATTCCAGCCATGATGCACCGAAGTATGGCTCCACGGACCTATCTTCGGGTTGATAGTGATGTGATAGATTAAAACCGGAACTTTCCTTGATGACCATCAAGTGCCATTTATACTGGCTTATTTCTTCTTATTGGTACAATTTCTCTAACCATGCCAAGGTATAGAGCTGGCCCAGCTTCCTCGTTTGCTAAATTATTTGTTTTTCATGGAAGTTTTCTCTCCAGTTCCCTGAGAAATGGACTCCTACTGCTTGGTTAGCTGTTCTTATTGCAGCCAGCATCGGCATCACCCATTCTCCTCCACTGTTATCATCACATTAATGCTTCCTAATCTCTTTATGACCCTTTTCAAAGCCCTAGCAGCAATATAATATGATGCACTATCATCAAGGAAAGAAAAAATCCATGGCAATACAAACTGAAAAAACTGTCTATAGAAATCCAAAGAATAAATATTTTCTGAGGAAAGCATCAACGTTTAAACAGAGAGAGTGTTTCAGTGACTGAGACACCATGCAAATCAGCTCTACAAGCTCTGTGTCAGATGCAAATTAATGTTAAATATCTGGTGGCAAAGAGCAAGAAAGATGACAAGTTCTCTTACACAGTCAGTTGAGCTACCAGTAATTACATGCCTGAGATGCACTTTAACAAGGTAACTTCGGCTGTGCTCAGCCAGCAACCTGCTGATCACTCTTTGTTGCTGAACATATCTAAGCAAGCCAGCATGTCTACTATTTTTACTAAAACACTTGGAGTGTAGTATTTAGTTATTCATATAGTTTTATGCTACTATTTTGAGGGCACGAAGATAATTAATATCTTTAAGCATCTTTTCCTATTGTAATGGCCATTTAAGTTCCAAAAGCTGACTGAGCAAGGAAGAAAATTAAAAAAAAAAAAGTTCAAAAAGGCACTTACCTGTACCATAAGGAGACTTCTTCACATAAGGCCTCCTAGGAAGCCCTAATTTGTATCACGGTGCAGGATTTTCCTGGTTTCTTGTTTTGACTACTACATACACAAAGAGGCCAAGAAGCCTTTGAAAATAAAAGATAGAAACATCTCCCTCTATTTATCAGGAGGTATTAGGACATGATCTTCTAAATTACCAGAAGAGTTGGCAAACCTGTCCTTCTTTTCCCATCCACTGCAACACCTTGTATACCACATGCATTTTAAGAAAAGAAAGCAATGTTTCAGGGTGAAGGACTAAAAAGTGCAACATTAATTAAATACTCAACTTCTTAATAATAATTTGCCTTTCAGTTTGTCAAGAAATGACTGGAAATAATCAAGTCTCTCATCTAATCAGAGCAATTAGTCCTGGTGGACAACAGGCTGACAATGAGACAGCAATGTGCCCTCCCAGCCAAGAAGGCCAATGGAATCCTGGGGTGCACTACAAAGAGTGCCACCAGTGGATCAAGGGAGGTCATCCTGCCCCTCTACTCTGCTCTGGTGAGGCCTCATCTGGAGTATTCTGTCCAGTTCTGGACTCCTTAGTTCAAAAAGAACATGGAATTACTGGAGAGAGTCCTGCAAAGAGCCAATAAGATGATGAGAAGACTGGAGCATCTCCCATATTGAGGAAAGGTTAAGAGAGCTTGGTCTGTTTAGCCTGGAGAAGAGGAGGCTGAGGGGGGAATCTCACCAATGCTTATAAATATCTTCTCAGCGGTGTCCAGTGACAGGACAAGTGGTAATGGCCACAAACAGGAGAACAGGAGGTTCAACCTAAATGTAAGGAAATACTTCTTTACAGTGAGAGTAACAGAGCCCTGGCACAGGCTGCCCAGAGAGGGTGTGGAGTTTCTGTCTCTGGAGTCATTCAAAACCTACTTGGACATGTTCCTGTGCGATCTATTCTAGGTGATGTTGCTCTAGCAGGGGCGTTGGATTAGATCATCTGCAAAGGTCCCTTACACCCCGTACCATTCTCTGTTTCTGTGAATTATCGAAATAATACCACTTACTTGTAATACACTTTGGTTCCTTCACTTAGGCCTTTACATTTATACAGAAGGAAGATCCTAGGGAGAAGTATTTTCAAGGGAAAAATACAGGAATATCCTGGAAGACTGATGAAAGAACCGATGTCTAAGAAAATGCAATGCAGCCACCAGCCCCACGTGCCCAGCGCTGGAGAAGCAGCCTCAGGCAGGACGCGCTGAACTGGGGCTCCCTCCGCTGCTGCCGGAGTTGCCTCCCTGCAGCTTTTTCACTTTCCCCACCTGCTGGCCACGCTGGAAAGCAGCAGAGCACCAGTACATTCTGTAATATGAAAATAGCTGATTCCAGTGATTCCACCCACACACCGCCGTACTTCTACAGGCCAGTAATGAGATTTCTCCACATTTTTGTACGTTAAAAGTGAGATCAGCATCTATGATAAGACATCTCAATAAAATAACAACGAAAAAAAGGGCAAAAAACATCTGATCATTAAAGCTGTTCAAAAAAAACAGAAGAATTTTCTCACTTGAAAGCATTCTCTGTCTGCTTAGATTCCAAAGACAACAAAAATACAGCTGCTGGGCTAAACTCAATATTTATACTCACAGCATTATCACATCATTGCGAACAAGTGATGCGTTCACCCTGGGACTCAAAGCCTCTGAAACAATCTGACAAAACAAATGTTAAAAAGAATAGAAGACAAAAAAAAAAAAAAGGACCAAAAGTTATTACGTCTATACTATTCCACAGTATAACAGAGATAAGGATGGCAGTGCCTGTACTGGATAGATTTCCTCATGATTCACCAAAGGCCAGTGAAGACATTGTGGTGCTGCAGAATAAAAGCATTGCCCCAGAAGGGCTACACTTTCAAAATAAACCAAAAAAAGCATGATGTAATGGCAAAAGACAGGCAACTTGAAAACTCTCCGTTCCATCAAAATTTTGTACCTGAGAAAAGGGAACTCTCCCAGTTCCATGTTTATCGACTGGATTAAAAACTACTAACACAAAGCCTACAACCCAAAGCAAAAAGACTCTCATTTCACAGCTGTCATATCTCTGTGTACATCCTGCTCATAATGTCAATTAGCAGTGAGGACAGTTTCCTTATTGCTACTACAGCGAACCAATTACCAAAGTGTTCAGAATTCGGGGCAGGCTTTCTGGGAGAAGACTGTTCTGATTTTGCAGACAGTGTCTGGCTGGCTGTCAGACAACACACGCTTGCAGCTCCAACAAGGGTGTTTTCACAACGAGCGTGTTTTCACCAGCCAGCACCTGCCCCTTGAGCTTGCACAGCACCACATACCTAACAAGGCTGGGACACACAGCTTTGTGCCAAGCATGAGGTGGCTCCCTGAGAAACTTGTGAGGATGGGTCCACATGTCCTCCACGTGTCAATGATGCTCCTGCCACAAAGGAATCCAAAGCTACACTCACTCCTTTAGAGCTGTTGAAACTTGTAATCATAAAATTGTAGAGGGAATAGAGGAGCTGGGTTGCAATTACAAAGCAGATTTCATCTGGCAGTGTTGTGCCACACGTAGATGTGGCCCTTGGGGACACGGCTTAGTGGAGGACTTAGCAGTGCTAGGTTAGACTCGACCTTACAGGTCTTCTCCAACCTAAACAGTTCTATGGCTGCAGCAGCACCCAGTTAGTTGCTTAAAGCAGTACTTGTAATATGGTAAACAGGCAGTAAAGCAGTTACGTATTTCTGCATGAAAAATGTGAACATTAAGTTATAATATTCAGTAGGTCCAAATAACAGTGTTAGTCACCCGTAACTACCCATGACATGTAAAAGCCCAGCCATGAAACCACCGTCGTGTATATTCAGCACTGCTGCAACAGGCTTCTGGAAGGGTAAATGTGCCAACACCCTGGAGGACAATTTTAAGATGCTCTACTCACAAGTCCAGCACAATACAACAGCAGAGAAAAGGGACTGTGAAAGGTATTCCTTGATGCCACTACGCTCTGGGTGAATTCCCATTTAACTGCAATTTTTGTTAGAAAATAACCTTTCAGTTATATAAACAGAAGTTACCAGCAATAACAAAACATAATGTCTGACTTCAGCTAATGCTGAATGTTTAGACAGTTTTGTAGACACCTGTCTCAACATTTGTTTTAGCTGTCACTTGGTAGGACTGCTAAAGAATTTGTATTTAATCTCTGTTGCTTCTGAAATACTTGCCATTATGAAGTCCTTAGCAAAGCTACTGACTGCTCATTCTTGCCTATTTTATATAGCTAAAGCTAGATTCTAGCTCATAAAAATATGCAAGATCATCAAAGATCATTAATAATAGTTTAGAATTTTGAATCTGAACAAACAAGCCCCAAAACCCATAAGCAGCAGCCTGATTTTATTACAAAGCCTACCTAGATGCCTGTATTTGCTGTCAGACAAGCTCTAAGACTTATTCTAGGAATTGCTCTAAACCAGGGCTAATAATTTATAACATGAAGTAGTGACAGTGCCATCATAAACGGACAATCCAAATGATATGTACACAGAAAATTTTCCTCATTTAAAATGTGCCAGAAAATAGACTGTTCTGAAGCTATATAAAGATATTCCATAAGCTTTTTTCAAGGGAGAACATAAATAGAGGGGGTTCTGTTCTTAGTTACTTTAGAATATTTCTGTAGACTTAATAAAACTGTAGCTCATCTGCAGATGAAAATACAAAATCACTAGATCCCAGTATTTTTCATTGCAATCTGAACATCAGACTACTCTTTGTACTCTCACTTTTGTGAGCTATGTAAAACAGCAAGGTATTTTCCTTCTATAAAACAGGCTTCAAATACATCCAAATTAACTATTGGGTAGTGATGCTAATAAATTCAGGGAGTAAAATGACATTGTCACCTGGACAATTTGAGACTATATGCTTGAATTCCTTGTGAAGAAAGAGCTGTTATCAAGAGTAAAACTGATTCTTATTCCATATAGTACTTCAACCGTTGCCCGTGCTGAATATTCTATTAACGCCATTTTAAGAGGGAAGATCACAGAAAAAGCAACAAGATACAGAATTTGGATCAAGTAGAGCTATTTTATGCCTTTGGCATCTACCTCCACATTTAAATGCAGAATTATATAAGGCTGGCATTTGGATGCAAAAATGTTCTCTTACCACTTCTGCAAACAACAGGGAAGTTTCTGTAATTACAGATTTGCTGGCTGCCTTGCCACCTGCAGTGATGCCAAACAAGAAGGGGAACAGCCATCACACATCTGTGACAGATCTGCGCGCTGCTGAGTTCAGAGACAAAGTCTCTACAAAGGAGGCAGTGTGCCTCAGTAATACAGTACTAGTGCTAGTCATCACAGCATTGCACAAATAACAACAAAGGTAGTTTAAAAACGAATTCACTAATCTTACCACATGTGTATGTGTGGCTCCCTTAAGTGAAGCAGGTATTTTCATTCCCCGTTTATTGGAAAGAAGGACAAAACAACATCAAACCAAAACACTACCAATCTTTTTGTAGCTTCTTAATCCTGACTTCCTGCAAACCCATCTGAGGAGTCCGCAGGTGAACTCTAACTCGGGAAATCACCTGTTTCAAGTCAAATAGATCCTAACCCAAGGTGTATCGTTAGGGAAGACACCAGTGACTGGAAAAGAACTGAAAGTCTGTTTTCGCTCTGCACCATCTGGAAACAATCTCCATCCAGAGACAGAATGAACTTCACTTTACAGGGGTCTCCTCATCAAACGCATTATGTTTACCACAGTAGATAAGCATCTTGGTCAACTCTTCTTACTCCGCACGTAGCCAAACAAAGGCTTAACTAAGACAACATCAGGACTTGATTACGTGCAAGTTTATACAATTCCATGGCTTGATTCTCAACTCTCGTCCCCTCAGCAAGCTAAACATGGGATTCTCACAACAGCAACAGTGCTAACAATTGCATTCCCTTACTGTGCTGCCCTGCTTTCTAGGAGCTGCAGTTTACCTGGATTATACAGTTCTCTCCCTTAGTCCAATAACCTTAACTGAACTACATCCAACAGGCCCCTTGGAATGCAATTCACCTGAGGGTATCCCTTCTTTTTAAAACGTGTAAATCCTGCAATAACTGTAACACAGCAATGATTAGTGGCACACCACACTGCAGACCAGAGCCATGGGGGAAGGCTTGGAGCCCGTTAGAGGCAGACCAGGTAGTTGTACCACGTGGCACATCAGATAACGTGGTGGTGATCCAGTGCTGCTGCAATTATCAGGGCTGTTGTTATCTTTCACGATCAGAACAGGATTCTAAAGGGACAAGGGGAAACAGACAACCCTTAAGTCAGTTCTTTGCTCCCACTCTGCCAGTAGATTTAGACCCTGTTTCTTGTGCATGCGATGGACTGCAACCTGTTGGCTTAAAGTTAGGGTGTGTCGTGGGTTAGGGTTGGGCCGGCCACTAACACGGACAGACGCTCTCTAACCCCCTCTTCCCCCACCAAATGGGAAGGAAAAGGGAATGAAGCAGAGACTTTTGTGCTAGAGAAGAAAAAAAACTAGAACAGCTTTAATGAAACAGTAATAGAAATAATAGTGGAATGATAAAAGTAAAGAACTATATACAACTATAGATAGTAGCCCGATATCAAACCTGACTCCCTCCCCCAATATCAATCCCCACTGATGCTGCAGAACAGGAGGCACTGGGGCAGCCCCAGGCTCAGCGGCAGCAGGAGCTGGATACAGGGAGCTGGATTTGGGAACTCAGGATCCGGATCAAAAGCAGGAGGTCAGATGGAGTCCTCTCTGGACACCGGCCATTGCAGAAAAGGGCAAAGGAGGGACAAAACTCTCGTGATCACTCAACTTATACTAAACATGACGTATATGGGATGGAATACTCTCGTTGGTCACCTGTCCTGTTTATTACCCCCCAGAGATGCAACCTTTTACTTCCTTGTGACCGCCCTTTACTACCCGGCACCCCCAGCGTGGCACACAAGAGCCAGCAGTGGCCTTGGTCACTATAGGAATAAGCAAGAGCCTGCCTGCATCCCAGTCCCAGGCAGTGACTGTAAACATCAGGTGTTATCACTGCCAGTAGCAGGCACTGTCTGCAAAAACATGCTCCTGACTTCAGAAAGTGCAGCCTTTTGGAAGAGACTGAACTGAAAAGTAAACTCACTAAACAGGACTGGGTTTTTAGCTAAACCCAGGACAGGGTGTGAGAAAAGTGGTTTTTGAAGAGTTTTGAAAAGTGGTTCCAGTGTCATTTTTTTATTTTTCCTCTCTTTTGTCTTCAATTACTTTCTTTCTTTACTCCCCGAGCTTTTACAGAGTTCTCACATGGCTTATTCGCTCCTAGCCCTAGACCTCTTTCTCCTACAGTTTCTATGGCATTGCTCTCACCTTCACAGTTTTTTAGTAGCTTTAAAAACAATTTTAAAAAAATCTTGTCCTTTCTTCAGTTGTATTTGAAGCCAGTCTTGTCTCAGTAGAACAGTTTCCACACTATCAATATACAAGCTAGGCCAGAACCAATGCGATTCCTTCTGTTTGAGCTTGTACAGCAGATACTTAATTTCACAAGTGCTAAGCAGTTGACAGGTATGAATTACAACACTGGTTCAATGACTGTCACTGAGTAATAACTAGGATTTCTGCTAAGTTCACAGAATCTGAGAATCATTTAGGTTGGAAAAGACCTTTAAGATCATCAAGTGCCACCATTAACCTAGAACTGCGAAGTCTACCACTAAATCATGTCCCCAAGCACCCCATCTACTCATCTTTTAAACACCTCCAGGGATGATGACTCAACCGCTTCCCTGGACAGCCTGTTCCAACGGCTGACAACCCTTTCAGTGAAGAAACTTTTCCTAATACCCAACCTAAACCTCCCCTGGCACAACTTCAGGCCATTTCCTCTTGTCCTATGGCTTGGTACATGGGAAAGATTTTCCCCCACCTCATTTCAGGTAGCTGTAGAGAGCGAGAAGGTCTGCCCTGAGCCTTCTTTTCTCCAGGATAAACTCCAGTTCCCTCAGCCATTTCTCATAAGATCTGTGCTCCTGTCCCTTCACCAGCTTCACTGCCCTTCTTTGGATGTGGGTTTAACTCTAAAAGTTAAACCTTTTAAATAAAGTAATAGCCTACAAAAAAACCCAATGTAATATGCTCAAGGTGCTAAGACATTCCTTTGTTATAAGCAGAAATCCCACCGTTTAAATATCATTAAATACAGTTTCTACCATTGCTCCTTACTTTAAAAAAGAGGGACAGTATGACCTACGGAGCCCTAAATCCCCACACCTACATGGGAAGACTTCCAAGGTAATTTCCCAGAAAGTTACTTCTCAAGGCAGCACTCATTTGGATTCAGTATGAAAATGACCAGGAAAGGAAGGGTATATGTAGTATTACTCCACAGTAACACAGAGAGGAAGCTGTCAGAACAGGA
>NW_009716361.1:65792-83242 GCF_000703405.1 Apaloderma vittatum
CCAACTGTGAGTCACAAGAAACCTTAAATCCTCCTGGAAAATTTGTAACAAACCAGCCATATTTTCAGGGTTTGAAAACACTGCATCAGGTACATTTGATCGAGGATGAGGAAGAGCAAAAAACATAGGAAATTTAAGTTTTTAAATTTTTCTACTTACACAAATGCAAGTTAGACAAACCATGACAAAATCCAAAAGTATATACAGACTTTACTATATCTTTTCCATGTTCATAAAAAATTAAAGCACTAAAAATACAGGAAAATCTGTAAACCAACTGGAAAACATTATGCATAGAAATGGGGAAAAGCCCTCCATAATATATGCAGATCTTCATGCACTAGTGTCCTGGTTTGAGCTAAACAGAACCAGTTCTGTTCAGTGATTTTTATTTCTCAGCCCCAAACTCAGTCATAGATTCAGCTATGTAGACAAGCTTAAACCAAAGTGGAAGCATTTTATTATTGTATATGTTTCTTCTTTTTAATACTCTGAGACTGTCTTAGCTCCTCAGTCCCATGAGCATATGGGCAAGATTCAGAAGGCAAAGAACAACCATCAGGATGATGAATGAAAAACCAACAGAGACGTGTTTTAAATGCTTCAGCTGAAAGGCGTCGTTTCACTTCAGGCTTAGGTTTCCTTGATGGTTTCTCTTTTCTCCAGTCACGAATATGAACTCTCCCATTTAGAACTAAGATTTAAAAACAAACAAAAAATGCAGCTGTTAATAGACAGCCATGGGACTTACACTGGAAAAAATGCATAGTGACATTCTGTGAATAAAATACATATTCTACAAATGGATTACTCAAGCAAAACTAAATGTGCCATTCATACAAAAATAGAAAGAAGTGCACAACATACAGAGATAATACAGCCACGGTCTAGAGAACAGATTGATTTCTGTGAGATGTTCTACTGCGATGCTACATAATCTGAGGCACCTTTGCATCATATCTGTAGGGGTTTGTTTGTTTTAAATATCAGTTAGGATCCTTTAGACCAAAACCCTCTGAATTTAGATCACAAGTCCTGACAAAGAAGTTTCAAGAACCGTAATCCTTCCCATGTTCAAAACTTTATTCCTCCACATTTAAAATGTGATTATGAGTAAAAATCTATTAAGAGTCTTCTACTACTTTCACTACACTGAAATGCACCTGCAAAGGCAACGGTTCACTGACACAAAAAATACCCCGCACCGAAGAGAAGTCTAATCCTTTATAAAACAGCAGTGAATTATCATTGGTTAGTAAGGATGTGGAATTATTTTTTTTAAATCATTTGCTGTGTTAGGACCATGAACTGCACATACACATTTGTGATTGTTAAAATGTGTAAACAAAGCAGAAGGAAAGGAAGCTAGAAAAGAGAGAAAGAAAGATGAAAAACAACAATGCAAACGAGGGAACAATTGCCACTTCTAAGATGCCATGCTCTGCTTTCATATTCTGCTTCAATCCTACCTTCTGTACTACTGATCACCAGTTAACTGATGCCATTCCGCATTCTGATAGTCGCTATTCAAAAGGTAACGAGCACAGTGAAAGCTTAATATCACACATTCAGGCCTGGATGGAGTCATCCCTCCAGGTTTCCTTGTGATACACAAATAGATCTGAACTCATACAAGGCCAATCCATAAGCAGGTTCAGCAAAGCTTTAAAATTTCTCTCAAAAGATGAAGAAAAATGGGCAGATATAGTGCTATTTAAAATCAAGAATAATTTTTCTAGAAAATCAGACCTGTGTTGGACAGAATGCCTGATGAAAAGAAACTGCCAGAGAACAGTTACTCTAATTAGGCCCCTTCTTCGTGTGTGTGCATTTTCCATGTCTTTAAGAGAAAAACACTTCAGTAAAGATGACAAAAGAGCTCTAGCCGCGTTCTTGTCTGTCCTCTTTGGCATGAGCAATGTCCTTCCAGACCACCTGCTGATAAGAGTCCCTTGTTATAGCGACATGTTACTGAAGGAAAGAAGCAAATGGTCTCTGCTGAGGCCCCAGGGAGTTTCCATGTGATGTAAATTACTGCGAAAGATCTGGCCTTAATCCTAGTCTTTCTTCAGCGGTAATGTGCAGACTGCACCCATGCCAAATTGAAATGCTCATTCCACGTTACAGGTTGCAAATCTATTCCACCTATCCCTAATGATAGGGAATCAAATTCAGACACATTGAAGATTGCAGTGTGACCAACTCCTTTCACTGGATGGCAGTTCAAAAGGATTTCACTGTGGCTTCACATCTTACAATTGCCACATGTACAGAAATCGCTAGCGGATACTAAACTTGGCCAGGTAAACCACTGGCAGCAACTAGGTTGCACACTCAGGATTACTCGCCCTGGATTAGGTGATCAACATTTTACAGCTGATGTAGAACTGTTGGAACGTAAGAAGCAAACACACCTCCAAATTTCAAGCAGCCTTAAGCCAGACCTTACACTTCTGCAACACTCCAAAACACTGGCAAAAAAACACCAAAACAAACAAAACAAAAATGACCACACAAAACACCACCACAACATTACAACAGAAAAAAAACCCCAAAACCAAACCACAAACCCCAGCTACCAACAAACACACCCAAACACAGAAACCTGTTACTGAGTTTTCTGCCATGCTACCACAGGCTGTATAAATACATTGAGCCTCACAGTGACAAGTCCTTATGAAGGTTTTTATTTTATGTTGGCATTTACACTGTGGATCTTGGGAAGGCCAGACTAAGTCTCAGCTAAAGGCTTCAGTGCGCTTGTTCTGCAGCCACAAAATCCTAAGTACTTCATAGGGAAAAAATGTTTCTTAAAGCCAAACAACTGCACCAAATCAGCTATTTTAACTACGGGTTGCCTATTCACATACAGGCGGTCTAGAACACCACTTTACTGATAGGGGCCTTACCAATCTCCTTCACAAGAGGTTTGCTAACAGTATCTGGGAGCAATGGGCAACATAAAGCATGCTCAGTTTTCCACAAAGGTATAGGGAGCAGCTACAAAACCCTACCACCATAGTAATTTTTCAGCTGAGTTTAATTGCAAGTAGAGGAGATAAAACAGACATTTAAAGAAAAACAAAGCAAAAAATAAAACCCCTTCTTCACCTTCAAATACTTGATGATTGTTCTTGAGTAGTGTCTGCAGGCCTCCATATTCACTCTTTAGTCTTTTTAAAGTCTCTCGATTTAAGTGTTCTGCTACTTCTTTCAACGAAAGGCTTTCTGTAATAAATAATGGTGTAGCTATTAAAAGTGTATAGATAAGAGATCCTAAGAAAATTTTACTTCTGTGTAAGTTCATCATTATGAGCAGAATCTATGAACTATCCACTAGCACTGCAGCAACTTTGTATTCCCAGGATAATGTACGATATGTATTTTATACATATATTGTCTGTAAAATAGCAGCTTTCATTCTACAGGACTCAAGTCAGAATTTCTATAGTAAGACATTTTTTATTTTCCCCGCTTTTTTTTACAGTTGCATACAACGTTCACTGAAATAAGCACTGTTTAAATGCACATAGTTAGAAGAAAGAATGACTCAAAGGATCTCCTGTAACAGCAATATATGACAATCTACAGTGAATAAACAATAAAAATGGATGGAGAAAAATGCTAAGATGGTAGTAGACCCTTATTCTTTTTCTTACTAAGACTAAACTAAAATTTCCTAATCATGTCATAACCAAATGGCACTTCAAAGAAGTTCTTATAGAACTCTTGCAGAATTATAGCTAATTACTATGTGACTATGAAGAATGAAACCTAATACTCTCCTCAAATACTCTCCTGCTCTGGCAAGGGGGCTGGACTAGATGCTCTTTTGAAGTCCCTTCCAACCCCTAACATTCTGTGATTCTGTGATTCTGTGAAATAAACATAGAATACTCTTTTTGGTAATCATAGAAAAGTTCTGGGTTTAGGGTTTTTTTCTTGTTTGTTTCTAAGAAAAATTGTTTCTCTTCTGGTATTTAAGTTTAGAGGGAAAAAAACCCCGTGCCAGTTTCAAAATATTCTTACATGCCTTATTTGCATTCTAGTGTGCAATAAAACCTATGGGCAAAAAAAAGCCGGATTACTTCTGTACGTTCTTGCTATTTCCTAAAATCTATTTCATTTTCTAAATTTACAAACATATAAATTCACTGGGAAGAAAACATCTTCTACTAGTAAAAACAATAGATAACATAAAGAGAATCTCACCTCCCTGATTCCAGGTATGTGAATTTTCATCACGCATACTAGAACATGCCTTTTGGGGGGTTGCATTTAACAACAAGTTTGCCACTTTAAGAACCACATCATCTACAAAATCCCGAGGGAGGGAAGCACAATTCCTGATTTGTTCTACTTTTTCTCTGGGATGAAATCCAGGCATCCAAATTGTACCAGCAGTCTCAGTGTCATTTTCAGGAAGTTCCAAGCCTGCTTCTTTGCAGACACTGTCAGAGTGATCCTTCTGATGAAATCCAACTCTTCTGTCATACGTGACCACAGCACAGGTCTGACGATTATTAATATACTGCGTTATCTGCTTGTCAATCAGAGCCCACTCTGTAGGTGGATAGGTCCTTTTTCTTCCAGTAAGGCTTACCTATTTAAGTAGAAACACGTAAATCACTATTTACACAGTCTTGTATTTACACACGCCCCTCAACCTGCACATGTCTAATGCAGGCTTTATAATCTTCCTACAAGAAATACCCATTCAAATTCATTAACATCCACAGGTTGTTAATTTTAATTTTTCAATTATAGTGCCACAGTTGAAATCAAGTAATCAAACCATAATCCATTAGGCCTTACAAATACAGAGCAAAAGCACTGTTCCCAACCCTCAGATTATTTACAAAACTGAAGCTGGACACTTCTCCCTTCTCTAGGAACATTTCACTTTGAAATTCACAGGACATGAGAAACAGCAAAATTACATACAAATAAGCAATGTAGCCAGCTGGGAAAAATTAAGGCAAAAAATTAGTTTTGTAAGTTTTCTATCCTCGAGGGCAGCATAAGAAATAACCATAAAAACTTCCATTCCTTCCTGTCTTCAGGATTGTACCTATGACATCAAGAGCAGAAAACAATGAGGATTTTTAATCTCTCTTCAGAGCATATTGTCTCAAGTAACACAACTGACTATAGTCCCAAATTACAACAATAATAACGAACAAACACCCATATGCTTCAGGCAGCCAGCAGCTTTAAAAAAAAAAAAAAGAAAAAAAAGATAAAAGCCCTACACAGACAAAAATTACCCTTTTTGTTGAGGGAATTCTAAGGCAATCTTCTTCCACATGAAAGCCGCATACAAATCCCACTTGGGCAACAAAATCAAGATACTCCCTGTACTGAGTTTTCTTGCTTTGTCTTCGGCTGTATTTTCCATGGAAATCAAAGAAGCAACATGGGAGCACAAAGTAGCAACATGAATAGGAAGACCTGCAAGAAGGATAAGAAACTGCTGACATAGCTTCATGAAGTAATAATTACAAGTTCCTCTTTCAGTAATCTATTAGGATAACAAAAAATACTGTTTCACAAAGTATTTGCAGTAGGAAATTATTGTGCTAGCTTGGTTTGCAGGACAAAATCTCTAGATATTAAACTACTGCAGCTGGTTGTGAAGAGCACAATGGTTCGAGGAAAGGCAGAAGCAACTGTAATTTTATTTAAAAAAAATTAAAAAACAACAATAAAAAAGAAACAGCAGATTCACATCTAAAGAATGAAAATCAGTTCTGATCAGTTTTGAACTTCAGTACCAAAACGCAGTACTGAATTCTACAAGAAATTAAATACTACACCAGTGATTCTCCTCAGGAAAAGAAATATTTTGGAAAGATAATCAATTGCCATTAAAAGCAACAAGTGCTGCAGGGAGAGCAGGCGTGGCTGCAGAAGTGCCAGTTTTCACCACGCCCACAGAAGTAATTATATTTTGGCTTAGTTTTTTTTTGTTTGGTTTCTAATTCTTTCCCTCCTGCTCCCCTCCCTTCACAAATACCTCGCTGCCATTACAGGTATCCATGGTGTTAACTCATCTGAATGGTTTCCTATGAGCCAGTCAGTGTCTGGAAAGAGATGACTGTCACCTGGTGTGATTGGAGATTCCTAAAAAACCAAACAATACATTAAGTGAATTTTATTGCAGATTTCTTTAAACACATTTTATTTGTTAATAAAATACTGAAGAGCAATGTAAAATCACACAAGCAGACAAATACAAGGTGAATGAGAACCACTAATGTTTTCCTCCACCTGCATTTTTGCATATCTTCTGTATCTACAAAAAAAGTAATTTTAGCAACAGCTGCTCACAAAATTATTAGTCAGACAAACAGAAGAATAACAACACTGATTAAGACTTGTGGCACCCTATATATTTCTAAAACAAATACCATACATCAGATTATGATTTCTTGCGATACCCCTTTTGTCATGTTGATGTCTAGACCTAATTTTTCAGAAAGCCACGCAGTAATTAATCAGAGCTGAGCTTCACTATCATCTTCTCTTTTTTCAGCTTCTTTCTAAACCAAATCCTAATATAAAGAACACCCTATCATTCACATATACTTAAGCTAATCCAGACTGACACCTTTCCTCTTGTCTATGTTGCCATTCTATCCCCTTCCAAGTTGTGTCACCATTACCTTATGACATATGCAAAAGAAAGAAACAACAGTTTAGAGAAAGAAGGTTTCTTTGGTGGCCTTTATAATACTGTTTTGCTGCACGGAAATTCAGTATATATGGACGGGGGAGACATCAGTGCAGAAGTCTTCCCACCATAATACTGACTCACAAGAGAGTTACTAGTCTCAAGAACACCCTCTCCTGATTTTCTTTTAAAAAAATAACTAAAAAAGAAAAAAATACAACAACAATATAGCAAACAAAAAATAACCCCATAAAACTCGAAAAAACAAATACCAAACAGGATGGATTCTTAATATAGGTTAAATTTTAACTAGAATGCCTTTAATGTCTGTCTCTCACACACACATTTTCCTACCTTGAACTAAGTTCAATCAAGAAAGTAAAAGTATCGATACCATGCAAGTATATATTACTCTCTAAAAACATGTACAAATATCAAAACAATTATTGGACAAATTTTAAATTTTAATCTCCACAGACCTTCAGGAAAAGCCCTCAAAACAATGCCCATACTCTCTTTTTATACACAAAAGGCATGTTTTATGAGCTCAAAATTCACATGTATATGCAAAGTAGTACCTAAATAGGAATTAAAAAAAGAAACGCAAACCTTTTAGGGAAAAAAAAAAAACTTTTTAGGGAATGTTTGAAATCTCAGGCTACCTCTATTACGCTCCAATTCCTTTCTTCAGAAAGCACCACGTTACGCATTTTAAGTAGCAGTACGGTGTGCTATTGCTCATAAATACTACATCTCTGACTATTTTTAGTTATGTATATACATTTCTAGGTAACATCTGTAACAAATTTCTTTTTGGCAGGTTAGTAGGTGTTAAATCAAGTGTCTGGTAAATGTTTTCCTATGGTTGATTAAACAAGCTACTCCTACAGAGCAGTTTTGATCATTCAATTTAGGCAAAGCATGAATTACCGGTGGCACACTCCACATTTCGTCAGTCACCCACAAACAAATCTGCATTCACCGTGTCCGACAGCAGTTTGGTGACGGGGAGCGCCACCTGTTATACCCATCTATATGCTGGTATCGGCACTGAATGTCACAGATGGCAAGACTCTTCCTGCAACTCAAGCTTTAAGTAAAGATCAAAACAAAATTAACTTTGAGGGTTACAAAAGGCTGCGAGCAGGTGCTTCGGTAACTCCTGTAACTACAGGAGCCTTGCAAAATCATTTCACCCTTCCTATTTATTTTGTAACTCCTCACACAAATCAGTACTATTCTTACATGCATATTTTGGGTATTTTTTATTATTTCTGTATGGCTTTTTCAAGTGTTCTCCATGTTTTCTTTTTCTTTAAAAAAAACCCAAACCCACATCCTTTTCTATTTTTTTCCCTCATGCTTCAGAGAGGGACAGCTGATGCTCAGAAGCTTCCCTATGAGTCAAGAAATCTGAGAAAGTGTAAACATCAAGATCTAATTATGAAATTAAATGTACAAAAATTCAAAGATTTCTACAACATAGAAACACTGGAAGAAAAAAGAATACATAACATGAAGGAGAAGGGATGACACTATTTGGTGTGATCATTAGCGGCTTCATATAGTAAACAGGAATGAAGGAGCACCACATCTCGATGTTTTAGATTGTTTCTTGAAGCCTTTCTGTTAAGATCTGATTGCAGACTGCAGCAAAGGAATCCGGCAGTTTTGGTGATCTGTACCCGAAATGGCCAGGTTCCAAAGAGAAGGCTGCACAAACTTGTAAAAGCTCCACCTGCCATCTGTGAAAACCATTGCTCTTTTCTCAATTTCATGTAAGTTTTTAGCATCCAAAGATACACTGAATTAACTTTTAAACAAATCGACTACTAGTGAATAACTAGAGGAGGAAAATTATTTAATACATTGGAAGCTGACAATTTTTGAGAGAACAGAGTGAGATATTTTAGGAGTCTCGAGAATCAGAAACCAGGAATCTCACCTCCATAGGGCAACTGTTCATCAGTACCACACTTCAATGAGTATCAGACCAAAACTAACTGGAGTTAAAGTGAATGTTCCTGTGCTCGAATTGTTCCTGTTGTCATAAACATGCTAATGTGGAACTTGAAATACAATCCCTCTTACAGACTCATCCTCCTGCTCACTTTTTTGAAGGTTATTATTGCAATTATTAACCATAAGGTCAGTAGAGGATTGGCTCCTTTGAGGTTCAACAGTTTGGTCCCCACACCAGCATATAGCATGCTATGTCCTCGGTTTAGCTAAAACCCAGTCCTGTTTAGTGATTTTTACTTTTCAGTTCAGTTTCTTCCAAAAGGCTGCACTTTCTGAAGTCAGCAGCATGTTTTTGCAGACAGTGTGCGCTACTGGCAGTGATAACACCTGATGTTTGCAGTCACTGCCTGGCACTGGGATGCAGACAGGTTCTTGCTTATACTTATTCCTATAGTGACCAAGGCCACTGCTGGCTCTTGTGTGCCACGCTGCGGGTCCCGGGTAGTAAGAAGTGTCACAAGGAGTAAAATGTTGCCCCCCTCCGGGGGGTAATAGACAGAACAGGTGACCAACGAGAGTATTCCATCCCATATACGTCATATTTAGTATAAACTGAGTGATCATGAGAGTTTCTGTCTCTTCTGCAATGGTCAGTGTCCAGGGAGGACTCCATCTGACCTCCTGCTTTTGATCCGGATCCTGAGTTCCCGAATCCAGCTCCCTGTATCCAGCTCCTGCCACCGCTCAGCCTGGGGCTTCCCCCGTGCCCCCTGCTCTGCAGCATCAGTGGGGATTGATATCAGGGGAGGGAGTCGGGTTTGATATCGGGCTACTATCTATAGTTGTATATAGTTCTTTAATTTTATCATATCACTATTATTTCTATTACTGTTTCATTAAAGCTGTTCTAGTTTTTTTTCTTCTCTAACCCGAAAGTCTCTCTGCTTCATTCCCTTTTCCTTCCCATTTAGGGGGGGAAGAGGGGGTTAGAGAGCGTCTGTCCGTGTTAGAGGCCGGCCCAGCCCTAACCCACAACACACAAGGTCAGAATCACTTTCAAGAATAAATCACTCATGACTTTGGATACTAATATACTTTACAAGGTATAATGGTGCAAACAAAGCTGCTTAATATTGATTTTCCAGTAAAATCAAAGATTGTTTCACGCTGTGCATGTCTGTACATGCAGCAGGAAATCATGTTAGTCTTCTCATCTGAAAAATAAGCTGCAAATACACAAGGGTGTGATGTAGCAATGCTCTCGTAACTCTCTTTACAACTTATTTTGCAGTCTCACAAGACATATGGGTGGCATCACACCAGACCCACAGATCACATCTGACAACTGTCTGTAACCTGGTACATTTGCCTCAACATATTTGCATGACAAAATGAAGAAAGTTATAGATCAGTAAGATTGACATACATTTGCATAATACCTCTAAATGAGTTTCTGGTCCATACATGTCCCATATTTTTCTTCTCCTCACATCAATTCCTCTACCTGAATGCTGCAATATTTGAACAAAAAAAAAAGTATCATTTTTAAGCACTACTTTTAGCAGAAATTGTCAAGCAGGCTCACTAAATGTGCTACAGCAGTGATGACCTAATGATGTACAAAAATGTCTGCTGGGAAAAGATACTGAATTTTGCTGCTGCCAGGTTTTTCATTCCCAAAAGCACAGTATGTTGTCAGGCATTTTCACAACTAAAAAATCCAAGGATTGTTTTTAAAGACATAGAAAAACAGATTCAGGGCATGACTAGTAGAATTCAATGTCAATAAAATTAAGTTCATGAAAAATATTTAGTGAGAGAGAATCTCTGTATGTTAAGAGTCTCCACTCTTTTTTGCTTTCTCTCTTTGTTTCTTACCTCATAAAAATAGTCTTGAATTGAAAAAAAAAAGAAAGAGATAAATAAGTGAAAGATTTCTAAAGCTCTCCCAGGATTTTCTCCTGTAACTAGAGTGAGAAAAATCTATTTTATTGATACAAATTAACTGAATTTTGGCTATTTGCATGTCAGAATAAAGGGATGCATAACAAGAATACTGACTATCTGTATTTTTTAATTATTATCTTAAAAAACTACTCTACTTACCCCTTCATTGTTTAGAATATGAACCAGTAGACCATTTCCACACCCAAGGTCTACAAATGACTGTTTCTTGGTCAACCCTTTTTCCTTTCTCTCTTCTTCCCAAAGAATCTACAGGAAAAAAAGGAAATATTTTAGACTTCTGCTCTCAAGTTTCCTTGTAAGAAAGCATCACTACTTGCAATGAAAGGAGAAAGTTGGGAAAAAATGAAGATATGCTAGAAGACATTCACTGTACTCACAGAGAAAATAACTTGAAAGGAGGAAAAAATATCCCTCCAAACACTGTTTATGGAAAGAGGCAGGAATTATTTGGCAAAATATCAATCATTTTTTAAGTGCCAAGCACATCCTCCACTCCCTTCTTACTTACTGGAAGCTGAAATTAATCAAGGCTATACAATCTGGGCTAGACCGAGCATAAATGTACAACAAGCTGCTAAAACAAAGAGTACAGGAAATGAACAGATGAAGCAAGGGAAGTAGCAAGTAAACTTCAACAGCTGCCCCAAATTCCACATCAGCTAAAGGAACCCAGAGATCCTTCATCACCTCCTACACAGATCACACCTATCCTCCATCCCCTGCTAAGTTTCTCACGAGGCAAATGGAACTGCTGCTTCTTCAGGCACGTGCCAAAACAGAAGATGACCTTCATATGACTGCAGGGTAAAATGAGGTCGGATGTAGGTGCTGTAAATCCATAAAAAATTACCCCTGGGCCTACCTTCTCTTAAACACTTGTTGAACACACTTCTAACTGAAAATTGTTCAAGGAGGTTAAGTTATTAATTCCAAACTTGAGGCTTTTATATATATATATACACCATGGATAATTAATAACTTTTTGGAAACATATCCCTGTAAACCAACACACATAAAAGAAATGTCATTACAGAACTACCTTGTGGCTACAACTAATTTTCTTATTTCCAACATCTAATATCACAGTCATTAAAACAGTAAAAGTAAGGCTATTATATAGCTCTTTCCACCAGCCAGTATCACAGATTAGAATAGTTCAGTTGGAAGGGACCTACAATGATCATCTAGTCCAACTGTCTGACCACTTCATCATGATCATTTCCCTGACGTAAAAAAGTTTTGTTCCACCAGTGTGAAAAGCAAGACTTTGAGATTAGCCTAGGTCTGTCAGGTGTCCTCAGACAATTTTAAAAAACTTCACAAGACAAGAAATCATGATTCTAAGTTTACACAGTCAATTAGCAAAATAAACTAGTCCTCAATAAGTTCTGTAAATGAGCTAGCTTACTTACAAATGCTGATTTGGTGAAGACTCAGGAGTTATCTTCACTACTCTTGAAGGCAGACATGCTCTTACCGCACACCGGATAGCACTTGAAGGTATTTATGTGCCTTCGTAGTGACAAATTTCAGTGCTATTTAAAAATGTGAAGATTCTAGTGACTACAGGTGGCAGAATTTTCAGATTCTTTACTATGTAGGTGCTTTAGAAAACTGCACCAAGTATCTACCTGCATTCCTAGCACATACAGTTGACCTTACCGCATTTGAAGACGGGATTTGTGTCGAACTTTTAGCAGGGAAAAGCACAGTGGTGCAAAACCTTTGGCATAAAATTAACAAGTGGTAGAAATATGTATAAAACAATAGCTTCTGATCTCTACATTGGTCAATCTAACCACTGTTTTTCACTTTATCACTTAAAAAGCCAAAATCAAACCTCTTCTCAGTGTAAGCCACACTTCCTGTGACAGAAGACTAAAAATCTTTATCCTATGTTCACGAGGAAGTTTTAGTATCCCTCTCAACCTCTTTTTCAACATTACCACGCTAACTTTTGTGGTGTAGGACAGTATAAGAAACTGATCAATTGATTTTCCCTTTGCTTTGTCATGTTATTTTTTTCCAATTGTTACAAAAACGTCTACCTTCTGTAATCATTTATGATACAAAAACCTCTGAAATGCTGTTGAAAGTAAACACAACTTGAATAGTTATAGACATGAGTCCTACTTTCAGTTTGTTGCACTTGAAAACATTGTAGTAAGAACTTTGTCTCTCTGCTTACATGACAGGAAAATAATAAAAAAAAAATAATAAAAATAGACCCCTCAAACCTCAGAAAACCCATATCCTTTCTCCTACCCCCTTCCTTTTTCATAGAATCATTCAGGTTGGAAAAGACCCTTGGGATCATCGAATCCAACCATTAAACCTACTCTACAAAGCTCACCCCTAAACCATATGCCCCAATATCACACCTAAACGACCTTTAAACACACCCAGGGATGGTGACCCAAGCACCTCCCTGAGCAGTAACTTCAGGTCGTTCTATCAAAAAAAATATGGAACAACTATAAAATGAAAATACTAATTTTCTTTAGAGAGGTGTTATTATCAGGAAATAGAATCTTATAGAATATAGGCAAAGCAGCTCCCTACCAGCAAGTAAGTGGCAATGGCAACATCTTCATAAACAAACTTTTCAGGATCTGTCACCTCAGGCCACACCTTCAGAAAAAAAAAAGAAAAAAAAAAAGAGAAAAACTATTTTCTGCACCATGTGAAATTACTTCAAAAAGTGGAAAGTTAAAGCAATCTGGATACTCATTCACTTCAGCAGGTTTCTGCATTTCACCAGTTTTGCATTTTAACCTCATTAAAAATACATACAAAGAATATAAAGACCATCTGATTTTATGAGTCACACAGAAGAATCATGGCGTAAAGAACCTCTGCTGTCAGCCAGCCAATAAAGATTTCAGGAAAACTATGGCTCCATATGTGCAAGTCAAAAGTAAACTGTTGCACCTGTTATATAATCGAGCACCCATCCTTTTGCTTAACTCTCTCACAAGTAAAATGCTTATATTACTCCTGTTATTTGTCAAATTAGTTTCGCAACGTGGCAGGCAGAGAATTATCCTGGCACAACAGAACATGAAGAATCAAAATCTGAAGTAGGAAAAGAGAAAGTGGTAGCATTTACCAAATTTTTTTGCTTGTAGCTAGAGTCTGGTGTATAAGGATATAGTCACTACTTCATACAGAACTTCACATCACCACTGTCGTTTTTCGGGATCCCCAGGACAAAATAATATTACAACGTTGTTTCTCAAACACATATTAATATAACATCCAATAAGAAGAGTAAAAAGAAATCTAACCTACTTACTAACTAGTGCTGTTTCCAGACTCTTTCAGTTTTGGAGAAGGAGATGCTTTATTTATGCCTACTGCTGTGGATACCTTGGTATTTACATCTACTGCCTTACTGCTTGCTTCTAGTAAGAAGGCATACATGCTGGAAAACATCTACCTCCTCCAGACATTTGGTGTCAATCCGGCTTCAGATCTTGCTTTTCCAGTTCAGTTCCTCCACATACTAAATTGTTTTTTCTTAATCCCCACACACACCAAAAAAAAACCCAAACTCAAAAAAACATTAAAAATACATTTCAAAAAAACCCCAGGAAAGCATGTTATTGCTGCATTTATTGCTAAACTTACCTTTACCATGTCTTTATATTTTTCTTTAAGGTCTTGATAAACTTTGCTGTATTTTGCTACAGAAATGAGCGAGAGTGTACTTTTAAATTCACTGGGCTTTTGCTCCACAGACCATTTAGCCAGTTTGGACAAAAGTTCATTTCCCAGCCATGCTAGTTTGGGATACGCAATTCCATCTGAAAACCAGTCTTCTGGAAAAGGAGCTACAATAGCCACAGACCTTTAAAAATAAGGTAAAAATAAAATAAAAATACAGTGTATTTCATTAGTTAATGATGTCCCTGCTCACTGCAGAGGGGTTGGACTAGATGATCTTTAAGGGTCCCTTCCAGCCCAACACATGCTATGATCCTATGATTATTTCAGCCACCTCAAAGAGAGAGAAAATAACAATTAGGTGGAGAATATCAGCAGATCAGAGGTATAAAAACAGAATGAAGAATAAGGAAATATATAACACACAAAACCAAAAGGAAAATAAAAGAGTGAGACTGCTGAATAATGGAACAGTCTCCCCTGAATTTTGTTAGAGAGTTCATCATGTGCCGATTCAAACATTGTACATGAGAGTCCACACTGCATTTAACACAATGGCTGGGGACTCGCATATGATGAACAACTTGATTTAGCAAGATATCTGAACAGTTAGTTAGCAACAGTGAATTCATTAAATTTATGAAAACAACGGGAAAACTTAGGAGGAAAATTCATTATTTCATCATTTCTAACTCCACTCAGATTTCACTAGAGCTGTGCCCTCAGGTTCTCAGGACCAAGTTGCAACGGTCTACTCTTGAATGCCTGAAGCTCAGCAGGCTCACAGCAATTCCAGTTTGACATTCAACCTTACTAACACCCACAGAACCCAATCTCTCTCACAGGCAGAGCTAGTTCCTCATGTTCAGAATATGCATACTTTTTCTAGATCACAATCAATGTATACGTTCAAAGTTGAAACTGTTTTGTGTTGTTCTGAGTACTGTAGATGTTTAACTGAACACTATGCACTAAGATCACAGCACTACTGTCATTTACTAATCAAGCAGGAAATTACACAAACCAAATCAGCTAGATAGCAATACTAAGACACGGAGTGATCCTTGCAATAACTTAGAGTTTGCTTCCTCTCTCACTTCCAGCACTTACCATTCCTCATCTTTTATGTGTGCAAGTTGAATTTGATAAATGTTGCACTTTTTAACCATGTACTTTCCTTCACTGTTTTCCTCCAAAGGCAGAAAGGTCATGGTTCCATTGTAAACATCTGAAAAGATATGCAAACAATGATATATTATTCCACAGGTGCAAGCCATCCTGGTTAGCAGCAAAATGAACTGTTTTCTCCTTACTACATTGAGTGCAAACTAGTGAGGCAAGATCTAGGACAACACAGAAAGAACCACAACACTAAAAGAGATCTGTTTCTCGGTGCACGTGAGATCTGGAACTACTGAACTGCTCGAATCCACAAAATTTAGCATTCTGCTGCTTCGTGTTTCCGAAATACCTAAGGCTGACTAGTAAGACTATTCATTTTCTTTAAACCTATTTGAACATAGTAAAAGCTAGATGACAGAATTTTTCTGGCAGAAAACTGCTGCTTTCCCCTACCCCGTAAGAGTCCTGGGAAGTACTTTCCAAAATTAACAGACTTACATATCACCCCCACAATCAGTGCAATATTAAAAAAAATAATCAATAATACTACTAGTATCTATCATTTTTGTCATGTTCAAACACAGGATCTACTGTGTGATTATAATTAAGTATTGTTCTGTTTCCCTTTTAGTGTCATGCAGTGTTCCCAACTGGAGTTCCCAGGCTTCAAAAATGCATTATCTATCCCTCAATTAGTACCTCGTAACTCTGAAGGCAGATTACTTGAGAAGACCTGTTTTGACATTAAGGCACATGCATTACATCAGTATATTATGTTCAGCAACCATGCTACTGATCTGAAAAGTATCTACTTCAAGAAGATATTCTGCAACCTTCATGACATTTCATTCTGTAATCAGGTACATACCATAATTAACTCCTACACAAGTAACAACAGAGGGCAGTGCAATATGAATGGCACAATAAAGTCTAGTACTCGCATGATACTGGTTTTTTTTAAATCATAGGTAATCACAGAATGGCCTAGGCTGGAACGGACCTTAGAGATCATTTTAATCCAACCTCCCTGTCATGGGCAGGGACGTCTCTCAACTAGATCAGGCAACACATCTTAATTTATTTCTTATATTATTCATATAAAGTATGCTAAAAGGATTCACTATATTGCTTATAGCGTGTAATATGCATACATTCTTTATAAAGAAGTCTCAAAAAAACCTTTGAAATTATGGTTTATCCAGGTTGATTCCTTCAGAATAAAAATTGAAAACCATTTTTCAATTATCATCAAAACAAACATTCTGACAAATGGAAATCTCCAAACTAAGAACGCTCTATTGGCCAAGTAATCAAATTTCAATGGACTCAAAAATATTCTGAGTGAGACAGTAAAGAATAATTAACAATAGAGCAAACATCAATTCTTGCTATCCTGGCCCATCCTCAGCTGATCCTCACCCTAAATTTTAATTTTATTTTAAGCATATTAATTAAAAATTTATTCTCCTAGGCTTTTTTCGTTACAGATAGGCTTTCTAGATGTAGCTCAGGAACATCTTAACATAGAAAGAAAAGACAAATCAAAGCTACAGAGTACACCTTTTTTCTCTGAAGGCATCACACTTTTTTTGAAAGGCATTACAGGAAAAACCATTGGCCACAAGAGCATCCCAAGTCAGCTGTCTCCCATAAGCAAGTATCACTTTTTGAATCGTCAATTTGCTTCTGGAACTCTGATCCTTTTCAAAACACTGCCACTAAAATTTACGTGCCACATCTGCCTACTCTCTTTCATCAACTCTGCATTTTCAAAGGCTGCCGTCACTCCCTACAAGCCTGTAATAAAGCCTGCATGACAGGTAGCATTTCTGTGTGGCCAGCTCAGTCACAACAGAAGCCTGCAGGAGGACAGTCCTTCTCGCCTCTTGCTTTCGAGGGAGACAAAAAGAGGAGCCATTTCCTACACCTCTTCCTCAGGAGCAGGGTGCCTGCCTTCCCCAAGGGCTCGTCTCATCTCAGCAGTACCTCAGACACAGCACATCAGCTCTTCCAGCAGCTTGGCCCGGCAGAGTCAACCTGGGAGTGCTGGGTGACAACC